>NW_027593587.1:0-29693 GCF_964213995.1 Mustelus asterias
AGGGGGATTTAAACTAATTTGTCAGGGGAGTGGGAAAAGGAGTTGTAGTCCGGAAGTCAGTGTTGAGGGTGGTGAGATATTGGGGAAGGTATCAAGGTCAAGGGTGGGTACCGGTAGACAGGAAGATGGGTTGAAGTGTGTCTACTTCAATGCAAGGAGCATCCGGAACAAGGTGGATGAACTTAGGGCGTGGATTGCTACTTGGGACTTCGATGTTGTGGCCATTACGGAGACGTGGGTAGAACAAGGACAGGAATGGTTGTTGGACGTTCTGGGGTATAGATGTTTCAGTAAGTGTAGGGAAGCTGGTAAAAGAGGTGGAGGAGTAGCATTGTTAATCAAGGATAGTTTAACGGCTGCGGAAAAGCACTTTGAGGGGGATATGCACACTGAGGTAATATGGGCTGCAGTTAGAAACAGGAAAGGAGCGGTCACGTTGCTAGGAGTTTACTATAGGCCCCCAAATAGTAATAGAGATGTGGAGGAAGAAATTGCAAAGCAGATTATGGATACGTGTGGGGGTCACAGGGTAGTTGTCATGGGGGACTTTAACTTTCCAAATATTGATTGGAACCTTTGTAGGTCGAATAGTTTGGATGGGGCACTTTTTGTGCAGTGTGTGCAGGAGGGTTTCCTGACACAATATGTGGATAGGCCGACAAGGGGTGAGGCCACATTGGATTTGGTACTGGGAAATGAACCGGGCCAAGTGTTAGATTTGGTTGTGGGAGAGAACTTTGGAGATAGTGACCACAATTCGGTGTCTTTTGTTATTGCAATGGAGAGGGATAGGGCCGGACGGCAGGGCAAGGCTTACAATTGGGGGAGAGGTAATTATGATGCGATTAGGCAAGAATTAGGGGGCATAAGATGGGAACAGAAACTGTCAGGGAAAGGCACTGATGAAAAGTGGAACTTTTTCAAGGAACAAATACTGGGTGTCCTTGATAGGTATGTCCCTGTCAGGCAGGGAGGAAATGGCCGAGTGAGGGAACCGTGGTTCACAAAAGAGGTGGAATGTCTTGTGAAAAGGAAGAGGGAAGCTTATGTAGGGATGAGGAAACAAGGTTCAGATGGCTCGATTGAGGGTTACAAGTTAGCAAGGAATGAACTGAAAAAGGGGCTGAGGAGAGCTAGGAGGGGACATGAGAAGTCCTTGGCGGGTCGGATCAAGGAAAACCCCAAGGCTTTTTACTCTTATGTGAGGAATAAAAGAATGACCAGGGTGAGGTTAGGGCCGGTCAAGGACAGTGGTGGGAACTTGTGTATGGAATCAGTAGAGATAGGCGAGGTGATGAATGAATACTTTTCTTCAGTGTTCACCAAGGAGAGGGGCCATGTTTTTCAGGAAGAGAAGGTGTTACAGGCTAATAGGCTGGAGGAAATAGATGTTCGGAGGGAGGATGTATTGGCAGTTTTGAATAAACTGAAGGTCGATAAGTCCCCTGGGCCTGATGAAATGTATCCTAGGATTCTTTGGGAGGCGAGGGATGAGATTGCAGAGCCTTTGGCTTTGATCTTTGGGTCCTCGCTGTCCACGGGGATGGTGCCAGAGGACTGGAGAGTGGCAAATGTTGTTCCTCTGTTTAAGAAAGGGAATAGAAATGACCCTGGTAATTATAGACCGGTTAGTCTGACTTCGGTGGTTGGTAAATTGATGGAAAAGGTCCTTAGGGATGGGATTTATGACCATTTAGAAAGATGCAGATTAATCCGGGATAGTCAGCACGGATTTGTGAAGGGCAAATCGTGCCTCACAAATTTGATAGAATTTTTTGAGGAGGTAACTAGGTGTGTTGATGAAGGTAGGGCGGTTGATGTCATATACATGGATTTTAGTAAGGCGTTTGATAAGGTCCCCCATGGTCGGCTTATGATGAAAGTAAGGAGGTGTGGGATAGAGGGAAAGTTGGCCGATTGGATAGGTAACTGGCTATCTGATCGAAGACAGAGGGTGGTGGTGGATATAAAATTTTCGGACTGGAGGCAGGTTGCTAGCGGAGTGCCGCAGGGATCGGTGCTTGGTCCTCTGCTCTTTGTGATTTTTATTAATGACTTAGAGGAGGGGGCTGAAGGGTGGATCAGTAAATTTGCTGATGACACCAAGATTGGTGGAGTAGTGGATGAGGTGGAGGGGTGTTGTAGGCTGCAAAGAGACATAGATAGGATGCAAAGCTGGGCTGAAAAATGGCAAATGGAGATTAACCCTGATAAATGTGAGGTGATTCATTTTGGTAGGACTAATTTAAATGTGGATTACAGGGTCAAAGGTAGGGTTCTGAAGACTGTGGAGGAACAGAGAGATCTTGGGGTCCATATCCACAGATCTCTAAAGGTTGCCACTCAAGTGGATAGAGCTGTGAAGAAGGCATATAGTGTGTTAGCTTTTATTAACAGGGGGTTGGAGTTTAAGAGCCGTGGGGTTATGCTGCAACTGTACAGGACCTTGGTGAGACCGCATTTGGAATATTGCGTGCAGTTCTGGTCACCTCACTATAAGAAGGATGTGGAAGCGCTGGAAAGAGTGCAGAGGAGATTTACCAGGATGCTGCCTGGTTTGGAGTGTCGGTCTTATGAGGAAAGGTTGAGGGAGCTGGGGCTGTTCTCTCTGGAGCGGAGGAGATTGAGGGGAGACTTAATAGAGGTTTATAAAATGATGAAGGGGATAGATCGAGTGAACGTTCAAAGACTATTTCCTCGGGTGGATGGAGCTATTTCAAGGGGGCATAACTATAGGGTTCATGGTGGGAGATATAGGAAGGATATCAGAGGTAGGTTCTTCACGCAGAGAGTGGTTGGGGTGTGGAATGGACTGCCTGCAGTGATAGTGGAGTCAGACACTTTAGGAACATTTAAGCGGTTATTGGATAGGCACATGGAGCACACCAGGATGGTAGGGAGTGGGATAGCTTGATCTTGGTTTCAGATGAAGGTCGGCACAACATCGTGGGCCGAAGGGCCTGTTCTGTGCTGTAATGTTCTATGTTCTAAGGGCAACAGAAACTGGCAGCAACCTTGTGAGTAACTGCGAAAGGAGGTTCAGGAGAAGGAGGAACCCATGGCAAGCACTGAATAAAGGGGTTGTGGCACCACATTGAGAATGTCTTCAAGCAGCCTCTGGTTTTGGTACCAGAGCTAGGGTAGCAACAGTATTCCATCCCTAGTGCTTCTCTTACATTTATCTGCTCAACTCAGTCTGTTCTTTCCATAACCAGGTTCTACATCTCTGCAATGGTTCCCCATCTATTCAAGCAGCATTTATGACTTTACATTGTTCATAGTTTTCCACTTCACGATCTGGCTGGTAATCTGGTAGAGCTTGTCACATTCCCATTATGGAATCTGCCTGATTTTTATTCCATTGATTGCAATGAGATGAAAATCAACCGTATTATGCTGCAGTCCCCCAGATTGTAACCCAGGCACTGAACCTGAAAATACTTTTGAATCTAATTGGATAAGTCTGGGTTTTCTGCACAACATTGGGGATGATAGTACCTTGTTGGTTGCCTATCTACTGCTGGCAAGTTCTTTTGGGTTCTTTCCCTGCTGAATCAAAGGACAGACTGGTAGGTCAGGAATTTGGGCATGGGTGTGAAAACCTTAGTCAAACCCATCTGTGGTACTGCATTCAGTTCATGGCACTGCACCTCAGGAAGGACATATTGATTTGTTTTTATTTATTCGTGAGACATGGGCTTCGCTGGCTGGCCAGCATTTATTGCCCAATCCTAGATGCCCTTGAACTGAGGGGCTTGCTCGGCCATTTCAGAGTCAACCACATTGCTGTGGTTCTGGAGTCACACTTGGCCAGACCAGGTAAAGACGACAGATTTCCTTCCCTAAAGGGCATTAGTGAACCAGATGGGTTTTTCCGACAATCGACAATGGTTTCATGGTCATCAGTAGATTCTTAATTCCAGATTTTTTTTTAATTGAACTCAAATTCCACCATCTGCTGTGGCGGGATTTGAACCCAGGTCTCCGAAACATTAGCTGAGTTTCTGGATTAATAGTCTAGCGATGATCCCATGAGGCCATCGCCTCCTTGAGTCTTTGAAGGGGGGTGCAGTGCAGATTCATAGAATGATACCAAGGTTTAGAGGATTAAATTATTAGGGAGATTGCATTGCATTGTTTTTATCCCCTTCAATGTAAAAAAGCTGAGGGGTGGTCTGATATTTGGGTCAGGAAATCAAGAACAAGGGGAAATAACCTTAAAATTAGATCTAGGCTCAAGGAGGAGACTGTGGAATCACAAAATCATAAAAATTATAACACAAAGGAGCTTAGTTTGCACACCATGCCTGTGTTTGTGTCAGTTCTTCCCCCCGAAGCTAACTGTTCAGTGAGCATTTTCCTGCCCTTTTCCTGACCTTCCCCGGCTGAGGAAATCTAGTTCAGTTCAGTTGGTCTGCGGAACACCACTGGTCTGTGACCAGTGGTGTTCCGCAGGGCTCTGTACTGGGACCTCTGCTATTTGTGATATATATAAATGATTTGGAAGAAGGTGTAACTGGTGTAATCAGCAAGTTTGCGGATGACACGAAGATGGCTGGAATTGCGGATAGCGAAGAGCATTGTCGGGCAATACAGCAGGATCTCGATAGGCTGGAAAATTGGACGGAGAGGTGGCAGATGGAGTTTAATCTGGATAAATGCGAAGTGATGCATTTTGGAAGAAATAATGTAGGGAGGAGTTATACAATAAATGGCAGAGTCATCAGGAGTATAGAAACACAGAGGGACCTAGGTGTGCAAGTCCACAAATCCTTGAAGGTGGCAACACAGGTGGAGAAGGTGGTGAAGAAGGCATATGGTATGCTTGCCTTTATAGGACGGGGTATAGAGTATAAAAGCTGGAGTCTGATGATGCAGCTGTATAGAACGCTGGTTAGGCCACATTTGGAGTACTGTGTCCAGTTCTGGTCGCCGCACTACCAGAAGGACGTGGAGGCATTGGAGAGAGTGCAGAGAAGGTTTACCAGGATGTTGCCTGGTATGGAGGGTCTTAGCTATGAGGAGAGATTGGGTAGACTGGGGTTGTTCTCCTTGGAAAGACGGAGAATGAGGGGAGATCTAATAGAGGTATACAAGATTATGAAGGGTATAGATAGGGTGAACAGTGGGAAGCTTTTTCCCAGGTCGGAGGTGACGATCACGAGGGGTCACGGGCTCAAGGTGAGAGGGGCGAGGTATAACTCAGATATTAGAGGGATGTTTTTTACACAGAGGGTGGTGGGGGCCTGGAATGCGCTGCCAAGTAGGGTGGTGGAGGCAGGCACGCTGACATCGTTTAAGACTTACCTGGATAGTCACATGAGCAGCCTGGGAATGGAGGGATACAAACGATTGGTCTAGTTGGACCAAGGAGCGGGCACAGGCTTGGAGGGCCGAAGGGCCTGTTTCCTGTGCCGTACTGTTCTTTGTTCTTTGTCTGGAACTTCTTTCTACTTTGGTACTTTTGCTATCTCGACGGTGCTTTGCGCTAAGAGCTGTGGCAGGGGGCAGTCGCTCTATCTTTTTGTCCCACTGTCCCCCTTCCTTTGTACCCGTGGTGACCTATCAACATTTCCCAGTGGGATTGGGGTTATCAAAACCATCGGATTTAAATTTAATAGGTTCTTGGTATCAAAGTGCCTGATTGAAATTGATTGGCTAAATTCAGAAGCCTGTTGCCTTGGTAACCCTGCTGCTTGGCCTTTGATACGAATATTTCAGTTTGCGTTCTCGGAGTACTCACATTTTTTTTAAAAACTCTGCAACTCACCAATCTATAATCACTCTACCCAACATTAGGTACGGGTAGCACAGTGGGTTAGCACTGCTGCTTCACAGCTCCAGGGACCCGGGTTCGATTCCCGGCTCGGGTCGCTGTCTGTGTGGAGTTTGCACGTTCTCCTCGTGTCTGCGTGGGTTTCCTCCGGGTGCTCCGGTTTCCTCCCACAGTCCAAAGATGTGCGGGCTAGGTTGATTGGCCATTCTAAATTGCCCCTTAGTGTCCCGGGGTGCATAGGTTAGAGGGGTTAGTGGGTAAAATATGTAGGGATATGTGGATAGGGCCTGGGTGGGATTGCGGTCGGTGCAGACCCGATGGGCCGAATGGCCTCTTTCTGCACTGTAGGATTCTATGACTCCCCAGAAGCCAACGCCCATTTTCTGTGCTTAGAACGTTAAAAAAAGTGCCAGTACACAGAGAGCCCAAACTGAAACGTTCGTATCGAAGGCCGAGCAGCGGGGTTACCAAGGCAACAGGCTTTCAGGCAATTTGAATTCAGCCCATCCATTTGAATCAGGCACCTAGATACCAAGAACCTGTTAAATCTAAATCCGAAGGTGTTGACAACCTGGGACCAATCCTATTGTGGGGGAATAGTGATATGTCACCCCAGGTAGAAAAGGAAGGGCTCAGTGGGACAAAAGGGGAGAGCATCTGTCACAGCTGTTAACTCAAAGCCTCATCGAGAGAGCAAAGAAAGAAGAATCAACAGAGGACCAGAATATTCCGGAAGACACAAAACCTGGTCGTAATTTAAAGAGCGACTTTTTAAAAAATTACTAAGTGGGGTTTGTAATTAGCTAAACAGCATTCCATTAGAATCGTGTTTTATTGGGTTTGTTAATAGTTTAGTTAACCTGTTCACTGTTAGTTAGATAAATAAAGTGTTACTTGTTGCTTTTGCAGAGAGAATCTCAGGGAGATATTTTTGATTTAGTCACTAAATTTGCTGAAGTGAAGATGCTACCCCCTTCTCACACTCACTTTAACAGATTATGAAGGGCAAGTATTCCTCTGTGAGTGGTTTGGTGTTAGTTCTGAGGTGGGGGGGATATCCAACTCTGCTTTATAACAGCGTAAGGAGTCTCACAACACCAGGTTAAAGTCCAACAGGTTTATTTGGTAGCAAAAACCACACAAGCTTTCGGAGCTCTGCTCCTTTGTCCGATGAGTGGGAGTGCTATTCACAAACTACTCCCACTCATCCGACGAAGGAGCAGCGCTCCGAAAGCTAGTGGCTTTAGCTACCAAATAAACCTGTGGGACTTTAACCTGGTGTTGTGAGACTTCTTACTGTGTTGACCCCAGTCCAACGCCTCCACATCATTATAACAAGTGTCCCAGATCACCAACAACCTGTCCTGGTCCCCCCCACGCCGACACTATGGTTAAGAAAGCCCCACCAACGCCTCTACCTTCTCAGGAGGCGAAGGAAATTCGGCATGTCCGCTACGACTCTCACCAACTTTTACAGATGTGCCATAGAAAGCATCCTTTCCGGGTGTATCACAGCTCGGTCTGGGGCTCCTGCTCTGCCCAAGACCGCAAGGAACTACAAAGGGTCGTGAATGTAGCCCAGTCCCATCACGCAAACCCCAGCCTCCCATCCATTGACTCCATCTACACTTCCCGCTGCCTCGGGGGAAAGCAGCCGGCATAATCAAGGACCCCCCCCCACACACCCCGGACATTCTCTCTTCCACCTTCTTCCGTCAGGAAAAAGATACAAAAGTGTGAGGTCACGTACCGACCGACTCAAGAACAGCTTCTTCCTTGCTGCTGTCAGACTTTTGAATGGACCGACCTTATATTAAGTTGATCTTTCTCTACACCCCGAGCTGTGACTGTGACACTACATTCTGCACTCTCGCCTTCCCTTCTCCCCTCTGTACTCTATGAACGGTATGCTTTGCCTGTATCGTGCGCAAGAAACAATACTTTTCACCGTATCCCAATACACGTGACAATAAAAAATCAGTTTTTTCACACAGAGGGTGGTGAGTGTCTGGAACGAGCTGCCAGAGGCAGTAGTAGAGGCGGGTACAATTTTGTCTTTTATGAAGCATTTAGACAGTTACATGGGTACGATGGGTATAGAGGGATATGGGCCAAACGCGGGCAATTGGAACTAGCTTAGTGGGTTAAAAAAGGGGGCGGCATGGACAAGTTGGGCCGAAGGGCCTGTTTCCATGCTGTAAACCTCGATAACATCCAAATCAAATCCTTTTCCTTCTCCCCTCTGTTCTCTATGAACGGTATGCTTTGTCTGTATAGCGCGCAAGAAACGATACTTTTCATTGTATCCCAATACACGTGACAATAATAAATCAAATAAAAGTGTACGCCCGGGCAACACTCCGTGACCATTCAAGTTTAAAAAGGGTCTTAAATACACCTTGACCTCCCCACATGGAAAGTAACCCCGGGGAACACCTCACACAAATTGTCCCTTCGTGTCCAAAGATGTGCAGGTTAGGGTGGATTGGCCATGCTAAATTGTCCCTTAGTGTCCAAAGATGTGCAGGTTAGGTGGATTGGCCATGCTAAATTGTCCTTTAGTGTCCAAAGATGAGCAGGTTAGGTGGATTGGCCATGCTAAATTGTCCTTTAGTGTCCAAAGATGAGCAGGTTAGGTGGATTGGCCGTGCTAAATTGTCCTTTAGTGTCCAAAGATGAGCAGGTTAGGTGGATTGGCCATGCTAAATTGTCCTTTAGTGTCCAAAGATGTGCAGGTTATGTGGATTGGCCATGCTAAATTGTCCCTTAGTGTCCAAAGATGTGCAGGTTAGGTGGATTGGCCATGCTAAATTGTCCTTTAGTGTCCAAAGATGTGCAGGTTATGTGGATTGGCCATGCTAAATTGTCCCTTAGTGTCCAAAGATGTGCAGGTTATGTGGATTGGCCATGCTAAATTGTCCCTTAGTGTCCAAAGATGTGCAGGTTAGGTGGATTGGCCATGCTAAATTGCCCCTTAGTGTCCAATGATGTGCAGGTTAGGTGGATTGGCCATGCTAAATTGCCCCTTAGTGTCCAAAGATGTGTAGGTTAGGTGGATTGGCCATGCTAAATTGTCCCTTTGTGTCCAAAGATGTGCGGGTTAGGTGGATTGGCCATGCTAAATTATCCCTTCGTGTCCAAAGATGTGCAGGTTTGGTGGATTGGCCATGTTAAATTGTCCCTTAGTGTCCAAAGATGTGCAGGTTAGGTGGATTGGCCATGCTAAATTGCCCCTTAGTGTCCAATGATGTGCAGGTTAGGTGGATTGGCCATGCTAAATTGCCCCTTAGTGTCCAAAGATGTGTAGGTTAGGTGGATTGGCCATGCTAAATTGTCCCTTAGTGTCCAAAGATGTGCAGGTTAGGTGGATTGGCCGTGCTAAATTGTCCCTTAGTGTCCAAAGATGTGTAGGTTAGGGGGATTGGCCGTGCTAAATTGTCCCTTAGTGTCCAAAGATGTGCAGGTTAGGTGGATTGGCCGTGCTAAATTGTCCCTTAGTGTCCAAAGATGTGTAGGTTAGGGGGATTGGCCGTGCTAAATTGTCCCTTAGTGTCCAAAGATGTGCAGGTTAGGTGGATTGGCCGTGCTAAATTGTCCCTTAGTGTCCAAAGATGTGTAGGTTAGGTGGATTGGCCGTGCTAAATTGTCCCTTAGTGTCCAAAGATGTGTAGGTTAGGTGGATTGGCCGTGCTAAATTGTCCCTTAGTGTCCAAAGATGTGTAGGTTAGGTGGATTGGCCGTGCTAAATTGTCCCTTAGTGTCCAAAGATGTGTAGGTTAGGTGGATTGGCCGTGCTAAATTGTCCCTTAGTGTCCAAAGATGTGTAGGTTAGGGGGATTGGCCGTGCTAAATTGTCCCTTAGTGTCCAAAGATGTGCAGGTTAGGTGGATTGGCCGTGCTAAATTGTCCCTTAGTGTCCAAAGATGTGTAGGTTAGGTGGATTGGCCGTGCTAAATTGTCCCTTAGTGTCCAAAGATGTGTAGGTTAGGTGGATTGGCCATGCTAAATTGTCCCTTAGTGTCCAAAGATGTGTAGGTTAGGTGGATTGGCCATGGTAAATTGTCCCTTAGTGTCCAAAGATGTGTAGGTTAGGTGGATTGGCCATGCTAAATTGTCCCTTAGTGTCCAAAGATGTGTAGGTTAGGTGGATTGGCCATGCTAAATTATCCCTTCGTGTCCAAAGATGTGTAGGTTAGGTGGATTGGCCATGCTAAATTGCCCCTTAGTGTCCAAAGATGTGTAGGTTAGGGTGGATTGGCCATGCTAAATTGTCCCTTAGTGTCCAAAGATGTGTAGGTTAGGTGGACATATTAAATTCTCCCTCAGTGTTACCCGAACGGGCGCTGGAGTGTGGCGACTGGGGGATTTTCACAGTAACTTCATTGCCGTGTTAATTTAAGCTGACTTGTGACGTTCAAATAAATAAACTTTTAAACCGTGCAAACTAAAGAAACATGTCCAGGCCTGAGGCGTTTTTTGATTTGCCCGTGTGATCCCCGTTGCTTCCCCCACAGCCAATCAGAGCGATTTGCCAATCGAATCCACATCTCTTTTCCCTCCGCCCCCACGCTTCTGCGGGTCAAAAAAAAAAATTGCGTCTCCCTCTTTTGGCACTCTTCCATTTGACCTGATGAGTGCAAGTCTCAAAACTTTGACAATGCGACACTTTCTTTGTCACTTTGGCAATGCGACACTTTCTTTGTCACTTTGGCAATGCGACGGGGTGGGTGGGGCTTCTGGAGTTTACAACCCCTTCACCCTTATACAAACAGGACGGGAAAGGGGTGGGGGGAGTGGACGGCCCGCGTCCGCGGGGGCTTACCTTGTGTATGTGTAGCGTAATCTGTCCTCCCTGGAATCCTGCGGGTCCCCCCGAGACGTGATAGCCGGAATTTAGCTGCGAGAGAACAGGGGAACAGTCAGAGGGACATAAGTTCACCTGAAGGAGCTGAGAATTTTTTATTTTATCCATTCGTGGGACACGGGCGTCGCTGGCTGGGCCCAGCATTTATTGCCCATCCCTAGTTGCCCTTGGAGGGCAGTTGAGAGTCAACCACATTGGCTGTGGCTCTGGAGTCACATGTAGGCCAGACCGGGGTAAGGACGGTAGATTTCCTTCCCTAAAGGACATGAGAGAACCAGATGGGTTTTTAGTAATAAGTAGACTCTGTTTACAGAGAGAGGGTGGCAGGAGCCAGAAGGACACCGATTGATGGCGATGGAGGAAAGGAACTAAGGTGGTTACGGAGATCAGGCCAGGTATGCTTGCCTTTATAGGACGGGGTATAGAGTATAAAAGCTGGAGTCTGATGATGCAGCTGTATAGAACGCTGGTTAGGCCACATTTGGAGTACTGCGTCCAGTTCTGGTCGCCGCACTACCAGAAGGACGTGGAGGCATTGGAGAGAGTGCAGAGAAGGTTTACCAGGATGTTGCCTGGTATGGAGGGTCTTAGCTATGAGGAGAGATTGGGTAAACTGGGCTTGTTCTCCTTGGAAAGACGGAGAATGAGGGGAGATCTAATAGAGGTGTACAAGATTATGAAGGGGATAGATAGGGTGAACAGTGGGAAGCTTTTTCCCAGGTCGGAGGTGACGATCACGAGGGGTCACGGGCTCAAGGTGAGAGGGGCGAAGTATAACTCAGATATCAGAGGGACGTTTTTTACACAGAGGGTGGTGGGGGCCTGGAATGCGCTGCCAAGTAGGGTGGTGGAGGCAGGCACGCTGACATCGTTTAAGACTTACCTGGATAGTCACATGAGCAGCCTGGGAATGGAGGGATACAAACGAATGGTCTAGTTGGACCAAGGAGCGGCACAGGCTTGGAGGGCCGAAGGGCCTGTTTCCTGTGCTGTACTGTTCTTTGTTCAGACCGGGGTAAGGACGGCAGATTTCCTTCCCGAAAGGGACATTAGTGAACCAGATGGGTTATTAGTAAGAAAGTAGACACTGTTTACAGAGAGAGGGTGGCAGGAACCAGAAGGACACAGATTGTTGGCGATGAGGGAAAGGAACTATGGTGGGGAGGGGGAGGAGGGGTGGGGGGGGGGGGGGGGGGGGGGGTGCAGAGATCAGGCCAGACCAGGTAAGGGCGGCAGATTTCGGTGGCACAGCAGGTTAGCACTGCTGCCTCACAGCTCCAGGGACCCGGGTTCGATTCCCGGCTCGGGTCACTGTCTGTGTGGAGTTTGCACATTCTCCCCGTGTCTGCGTGGGTTTCCTCCGGGTGCTCCGGTTTCCTCCCACAGTCCAATGACGTGCGGGTCAGGTTGATTGGCCAAGCTAAAATTGCCCCTTAGAGTCCTGAGATGCGTAGGGTAGAGGGATTAGTGGGTAAAATATGTAGGGATATGGGGGTAGGGCCTGGGTGGGATTGTGGTCGGGGCAGACTCGATGGGCCGAATGGCCTCTTTCTGTACTGTCGGGTTTCTATGTTTCCTCCGAGTGCCCCGGTTTCCTCCCCCAGTCGTGCTGGTTTGGGTGGGTTGACACAGTAAGAGTTTTAACAACACCAGGTTAAAGTCCAACAGGTTTATTTGGTAGCAAAAGCCACACAAGCTTTCGGAGCGCTGCTCCTTCGTCAGATGGAGTGGAAATCTGCTCTCAAACAAAGGTCATGATGTGGAGATGCCGGCGTTGGACTGGGGTAAACACAGGAAGGAGTCTAACAACACCAGGCTAAAGTCCAACAGGTTTATTTGGTAGCAAATGCCACTAGCTTTCGGAGCACTGCTCCTTCGTCAGGTGAGTGGGAGTTGTGTTCACAAACAGGGCACATAAAGACACAAACTCAAGTTACAGAATAATGATTGGAATGCGAGTCTTTACAGCTAATCAAGTCTTAAAGGTCCAGACAATGTGAGTGGAGGGAGCATTAAGCACAGGTTAAAGAGATGTGTATTGTCTCCAGACAGGACAGCCAGTGAGACTCTGCAGGTCCAGGCAAGTTGTGGGGGTCACAGATAGTGTGACATGAACCCAAGATCCCGGTTGAGGTCGTCCTCGTGTGTGCGGAACCTGGCTATCAGTCTCTGCAGTCCCGAGACAAACAAAGGGGCAGCGCTCCGAAAGCTAATGGCATTTGCTACCAAATAAACCCTGTTGGACTTTAACCTGGTGTTGTTAAAACTCTGACTGTGTTCACCCCAGTCCAACGCCGGCATCTCCACATTTAGCCATGCTAAATTGCCCCTTAGTGTCCCCGAACAGGCACCAGAGTGTGGCGCCGAGGGGATTTTCAGTTACTTCATTGTGGCGTTAACGTAAGCCGTAGGGCGACACAGCGGGTCAGCGCTGCTGCCTCACAGCGCCAGGGACCCGGGTTCGATTCCCGGCTCGGGTCACTGTCTGTGCGGAGTCTGCACCTTCTCCCCGTGTCTGCGTGGGTTTCCTCCGGGTGCTCCGGTTTCCTCCCACACTCCAGAGATGTGCAGGTTGGGTGGATCGGCCGTGCCAAAATTGCCCCTTCGTGTCAGGGGGACGAGCTAGGGTAAATGCATGGGGTTATGGGGATGGGGCATGGGTGGGATTGTGGTCGGTGCAGACTCGATGGGCCGAATGGCCTCTTTCTGTGCTGTCGGGATTCTATGATTCTATTCTATGATTCTAAGCCGACTTGTGACATTAATAAAATAAACTTTAAAGGAATTTCAATGAACCAGATGAGTTTTTAGTATTTAAGTAGACACTGTTTACAGAGACGGTGGGGGGGGATTTGGGATTTTCCAGCCATACTCGCCCCAAAACTGGAAAATCCCGTCCGAGGTCCACCGACCTTTTCGTGTGTCCGCCTCTCCGATTCGGGGGAGGGGTGGGGGAAGATTCGCTCTGGGGCGTCGGGAACCAGTGCCCGAGATATCAGGTGGAAGCAGATTCGACCGGGTGGCTCTAAATGGGGAATTGGATGAGTATTGGAAGGAGAAATTGTGCAGCGCCCGGGCCAGTGGGATTTAGCAGGCTGCTCTACTGCAGGGACAACACAGGCCTCGATGGGCTGAAGGGTCCCCCCCCCCTCCTCCCCACCCCCACGGGCGAGTGGGTGTGATATACCAGTGGCGTGGGCGCTTACCTGCTCCAGAGCTTCCGCCAGGTGCTTGTTGAGCTTCTGTTCCCGTTTCCGTAGCTTCTCGATGTCCCACTGCAAGTCCTCGATGGTGGTCTCCATCTCGGAGACTTTGGTCTCTGCCGACTGCACCTTATCCTGTAGCTCGTTGTACTGGGGGGGGGGGGGGGAGGGGAGACAGAGGAGGAGACAAGTGTCACATGGGGTAGGAAGATGCCCCCCCCCGACGATCAGATCATTGGCAGATTGGCGTCCGAACATCACACACCCACCCTTTCCCGCCACCGCACTCGCCCAGCGCGCTCCCGAGACAAGACGCCAACCTCAACACTGGGGCAGCACGGGCTGGACAACCCCGAGTGCGCCACGAGACAGGCCGGCAGCCAGCGTTAAGACGGCCCCCGCTGATCAGGCAAACGTGGCCCTCTCGCACGGGCCCCGAGGGACAATTTAGCATGGCCAATTCCCCTAACCTACACATCTTTGGACACTAAGGGGCAATTTAGCATGGCCAATCCACCTAACCTACACATCTTTGGACACTAAGGGGCAATTTAGCATGGCCAATCCACCTAACCTGCACATCTTTGGACACTAAGGGGCAATTTAACATGGCCAATCCACCTAACCTGCACATCTTTGGACACTACGGGGGAATTTAGCACGGCCAATCCACCTAACCTACACATCTTTGGACACTAAGGGGCAATTTAGCATGGCCAATCCACCTAACCTGCACATCTTTGGACACTAAGGGGCAATTTAGCATGGCCAATCCACCTAACCTGCACATCTTTGGACACTAAGGGGCAATTTAGCATGGCCAATCCACCTAACCTGCACATCTTTGGACACTAAGGGACAATTTAGCACGGCCAATCCCCCTAACCGGCACATCTTTGGACACTAAGGGGCAATTTAGCATGGCCAATCCACCTAACCTGCACATCTTTGGACACTAAGGGGCAATTTAGCATGGCCAATCCACCTAACCTGCACATCTTTGGACACTAAGGGGCAATTTAGCATGGCCAATCCACCTAACCGGCACATCTTTGGACACTAAGGGGCAATTTAACATGGCCAATCCACCTAACCTGCACATCTTTGGACACTAAGGGGCAATTTAGCATGGCCAATCCACCTAACCTACACATCTTTGGACACTAAGGGACAATTTAGCATGGCCAATCCCCCTAACCTACACATCTTTGGACACTAAGGGACAATTTAGCATGGCCAATCCACCTAACCTGCACATCTTTGGACACTAAGGGACAATTTAGCATGGCCAATCCCCCTAACCTGCACATCCTTGGACACTAAGGGACAATTTAGCATGGCCAATCCACCTATCCTACACATCTTTGGACACTGAGGGACAATTTAGCATGGCCAATCCCCCTAACCAACACATCTTTGGACACTAAGGGACAATTTAGCATGGCCAATCCCCCTAACCTACACATCTTTGGACACTAAGGGACAATTTAGCATGGCCAATCCCCCTAACCTACACATCTTTGGACACTAAGGGACAATTTAGCATGGCCAATCCACCTAACCTACACATCTTTGGACACTAAGGGACAATTTAGCATGGCCAATCCACCTAACCTGCACATCTTTGGACACTAAGGGACAATTTAGCATGGCCAATCCACCTAACCTGCACATCTTTGGACTCTCAGGCAGAGGGGGGAGGGAAATGATTGAATGAGCAGAGTTAATTTGGTTGTTTGATTCATTACGCACTGTTGCCCCGTGCTGGGAAGGGTCTGCTCATGATGGAGGCGCATAACTTTCCCTTAAATCAGTAAGGCCACACTTGGAATACTGTGGACAGTTCTGGTCACCCTATTATATAAAGGACATTATTAAACTAGAAAGAGTGCAGAAAAGATTGACTAGGATGCTACCGGGACTTGATGCATTGAGTTATAAGGAGAGGCTGGATAGACTGGGACTTTTTTCTCTGGAGTGTAGGAGGCTGAGGGGTGATCTTATAGAGGTCTATAAAATAATGAGGGGCACAGATCAGCTAGATAGTCAATATCTTTTCCCCAAGGTCAGGGAGTCTAAAACCAGAGGGCATAGGTTTAAGGTGAGAGGTGAGAGATATAAAAGTGTCCAGAGGGGCAATTTTTTCACACAGAGGGTGGTGAGTGTCTGGAACGAGCTGCCAGAGGCAGTAGTAGAGGCGGGTACAATTTTGTCTTTTAAAAAGCATTTAGACAGTTACATGGGTACGATGGGTATAGAGGGATATGGGCCAAATGCGGGCAATTGGGACTAGCTTAGGGGTTAAAAAAAGGGCGGCATGGACAAGTTGGGCCAAAGGGCCTGTTTCCACCGCTGTAACTCTACTCACTCCCCCATCAGCACCCTCAGGAGGCAGATTTTGCACAATGTTTTGTAGCGGGAATGTCAGGCAGGTGGGCGCCTGTGTTCGGAGGGGACTACGGGCGCAGTAACGGTTCCCAGGCTGGTGTCTGGGTGGCAGCGCTTGCTGGGGGGTCCGGACAGAGAGGGGGGAGGGGGGGGGGGGGGGGGGGGGGGGAGGGGTGGCTGTTACCTCCATGGACATCTTGTGATGCTTTCCCTGAAGTTGCGTGGTTAGGTCCTGCAGACGGCGATTTTCACCCATTACGTCCTTGTTCAAACACTTGGTGCAGTCCTCAAGTTTACTAAACTCAACTAGGGGGGGAGACAGAGCGAGAGGGGGGGAGACAGAGCGAGAGGGGGGGAGACAGAGCGAGAGGGGGGGAGACAGAGCGAGAGGGGGGGAGACAGAGCGAGAGGGGGGGAGACAGAGCGAGAGGGGGGGAGACAGAGCGAGAGGGGGGGAGACAGAGCGAGAGGGGGGGAGACAGAGCGAGAGGGGGGGAGACAGAGCGAGAGGGGGGGAGACAGAGCGAGAGGGGGGGAGACAGAGCGAGAGGGGGGGAGACAGAGCGAGAGGGGGGGAGACAGAGCGAGAGGGGGGGAGACAGAGCGAGAGGGGGGGAGACAGAGCGAGAGGGGGGGAGACAGAGCGAGAGGGGGGGAGACAGAGCGAGAGGGGGGAGACAGAGCGAGAGGGGGGGAGACAGAGCGAGAGGGGGGGAGACAGAGCGAGAGGGGGGGAGACAGAGCGAGAGGGGGGGAGACAGAGCGAGAGGGGGGGAGACAGAGCGAGAGGGGGGGAGACAGAGCGAGAGGGGGGGAGACAGAGCGAGAGGGGGGGAGACAGAGCGAGAGGGGGGGAGACAGAGCGAGAGGGGGGGAGACAGAGCGAGAGGGGGGGAGACAGAGCGAGAGGGGGGGAGACAGAGCGAGAGGGGGGAGACAGAGCGAGAGGGGGGGAGACAGAGCGAGAGGGGGGGAGACAGAGCGAGAGGGGGGGAGACAGAGCGAGAGGGGGGGAGACAGAGCGAGAGGGGGGAGACAGAGCGAGAGGGGGGGAGACAGAGCGAGAGGGGGGGAGACAGAGCGAGAGGGGGGGAGACAGAGCGAGAGGGGGGAGACAGAGCGAGAGGGGGGGAGACAGAGCGAGAGGGGGGGAGACAGAGCGAGAGGGGGGGAGACAGAGCGATAGGGGGGGGAGACAGAGCGAGAGGGGGGGAGACAGAGCGAGAGGGGGGGGAGACAGAGCGAGAGGGGGGGGAGACAGAGCGAGAGGGGGGGGAGACAGAGCGAGAGGGGGGGGAGACAGAGCGAGAGGGGGGGGGAGACAGAGCGAGAGGGGGGGGAGACAGAGCGAGAGGGGGGGGGAGACAGAGCGAGAGGGGGGGGAGACAGAGCGAGAGGGGGGGGAGACAGAGCGAGAGGGGGGGGGAGACAGAGCGAGAGGGGGGGGAGACAGAGCGAGAGGGGGGGGAGACAGAGCGAGAGGGGGGGGGAGACAGAGCGAGAGGGGGGGGGAGACAGAGCGAGAGGGGGGGGGAGACAGAGCGAGAGAGGGGGGGGAGACAGAGCGAGAGGGGGGGGAGACAGAGCGAGAGGGGGGGGAGACAGAGCGAGAGGGGGGGGAGACAGAGCGAGAGGGGGGGGAGACAGAGCGAGAGGGGGGGGAGACAGAGCGAGAGGGGGGGGAGACAGAGCGAGAGGGGGGGGAGACAGAGCGAGAGGGGGGGGAGACAGAGCGAGAGGGGGGGAGACAGTGCGAGAGGGGGGGGAGACAGAGCGAGAGGGGGGGGAGACAGAGCGAGAGGGGGGGGAGACAGAGCGAGAGGGGGGGGAGACAGAGCGAGAGGGGGGGGAGACAGAGCGAGAGGGGGGGGAGACAGAGCGAGAGGGGGGGGAGACAGAGCGAGAGGGGGGGGAGACAGAGCGAGAGGGGGGGGAGACAGAGCGAGAGGGGGGGGAGACAGAGCGAGAGGGGGGGGAGACAGAGCGAGAGGGGGGGGAGACAGAGCGAGAGGGGGGGGAGACAGAGCGAGAGGGGGGGGGAGACAGAGCGAGAGGGGGGGGAGACAGAGCGAGAGGGGGGGGAGACAGAGCGAGAGGGGGGGAGACAGAGCGAGAGGGGGGGGAGACAGAGCGAGAGGGGGGGGAGACAGAGCGAGAGGGGGGGAGACAGAGCGAGAGGGGGGGGAGACAGAGCGAGAGGGGGGGGAGACAGAGCGAGAGGGGGGGGAGACAGAGCGAGAGGGGGGGAGACAGAGCGAGAGGGGGGGGAGACAGAGCGAGAGGGGGGGGAGACAGAGCGAGAGGGGGGGGAGACAGAGCGAGAGGGGGGGGAGACAGAGCGAGAGGGGGGGGGAGACAGAGCGAGAGGGGGGGGAGACAGAGCGAGAGGGGGGGGAGACAGAGCGAGAGGGGGGGGAGACAGAGCGAGAGGGGGGGGAGACAGAGCGAGAGGGGGGGGAGACAGAGCGAGAGGGGGGGGAGACAGAGCGAGAGGGGGGGGAGACAGAGCGAGAGGGGGGGGAGACAGAGCGAGAGGGGGGGGAGACAGAGCGAGAGGGGGGGGAGACAGAGCGAGAGGGGGGGGAGACAGAGCGAGAGGGGGGGGAGACAGAGCGAGAGGGGGGGGAGACAGAGCGAGAGGGGGGGAGACAGAGCGAGAGGGGGGGAGACAGAGCGAGAGGGGGGGGAGACAGAGCGAGAGGGGGGGGAGACAGAGCGAGAGGGGGGGGAGACAGAGCGAGAGGGGGGGGAGACAGAGCGAGAGGGGGGGGAGACAGAGCGAGAGGGGGGGGAGACAGAGCGAGAGGGGGGGGGAGACAGAGCGAGAGGGGGGGGAGACAGAGCGAGAGGGGGGGGAGACAGAGCGAGAGGGGGGGGAGACAGAGCGAGAGGGGGGGGAGACAGAGCGAGAGGGGGGGGAGACAGAGCGAGAGGGGGGGGAGACAGAGCGAGAGGGGGGGGAGACAGAGCGAGAGGGGGGGGAGACAGAGCGAGAGGGGGGGGAGACAGAGCGAGAGGGGGGGGAGACAGAGCGAGAGGGGGGGGAGACAGAGCGAGAGGGGGGGGAGACAGAGCGAGAGGGGGGGGAGACAGAGCGAGAGGGGGGGGAGACAGAGCGAGAGGGGGGGGAGACAGAGCGAGAGGGGGGGGAGACAGAGCGAGAGGGGGGGGGGGGAGACAGAGCGAGAGGGGGGGGGGGAGACAGAGCGAGAGGGGGGGGAGACAGAGCGAGAGGGGGGGGAGACAGAGCGAGAGGGGGGGAGACACCACAGCAATAATACAAATTAAATGTCGTTCTGTCAACACTCTCGAGTTTCATTTATGAAGCATTCCTTTCCAAGGCCAGTGTTTATTCCCCATTCCCAATTGCCCCCTAGGGAAGGGGGTGGGTTTTCCGCCATCTTGAACCTGCTGCCATCCCTATCTGTGTGGTGTAGGTCCACCCACAGCGCTGTTAGGGAGGGAGTTCCAGGATTGTTATTGGACAGTCAGCCAGTCCCCATGTGTGGGGTAGGAACACCCACAGCGCTGTTAGGGAGGGAGCTCCAGGATTGTTATTGGACATCAGTCAGTGCCTGTGTGTGGGGTAGGTACACCCACGGCGCTGTTAGGGAGGGAGCTCCAGGATTGTTATTGGACATCAGTCAGTCCCCGTGTGTGGTGTAGGTACACCCACAGCGCTGTTAGGGAGGGAGTTCCAGGATTGTTATTGGACATCAGTCAGTCCCCGTGTGTGGTGTAGGTACACCCACAGCGCTGTTAGGGAGGGAGTTCCAGGATTGTTATTGGACATCAGTCAGTCCCTGTGTGTGGTGTAGGTACACCCACAGCGCTGTTACGGAGGGAGTTCCAGGATTGTTATTGGACAGTCAGCCAGTCCCCGTGTGTGGTGTAGGTACACCCACAGCGCTGTTAGGGAAGGAGTTCCAGGATTGTTATTGGACATCAGTCAGTCCCCGTGTGTGGTGTAGGTACACCCACAGCGCTGTTCGGGAGGGAGCTCCAGGATTGTTATTGGACATCAGTCAGTCCCCGTGTGTGGTGTAGGTACACCCATGGCGCTGTTAGGGAGGGAGTTCCAGAATTGTTATTGGACATCAGTCAGTCCCCGTGTGTGTGGTGTAGGTACACCCACAGCGCTGTTAGGGAGGGAGTTCCAGGATTTTTGACCCCAGCCACAGTGAAGGAATGGCCGATGTATTCCCAAGTCGGGATGGTGTGTGGGGGGAGCTCGGACGGGGGGGACCTGCAGGCGGTGGGTGTTCCCCGTGCGTCTGCTGCTCCCTCCCATGTCCTTGTAGGTGGGTGGAGGTGGTGGGTTTGGAAGGTGCTGTGGAAGGAGCCTTGGCGAGTCGCTGCGGGGCATCTTGTAGACGGTTCACACGGCTGCCGCTGTGCGTGGGTGGTGGAGGGAGTGAGTGTTTGTGGTTAGCGTGTCGATCGAGCGGGGGGAGGAGGGGGGGCTGCTTTGTCCTGGATGGTGTGGAGCTTCTCCAGTGTTGTCGGGAGCCGCACCCATCCAGGCGAGTGGAGAGTGTCCCATCACACTCCTGACTTGTGTCCTTGTGGATGGTGGGACAGGCTTTGGGAAGGAGGGGGGGAGTCAGGAGGTGAGTTACTCTCTGCAGGATTCCCAGCCTCTGACCTGCTCTGGGAGCCACAGGATTGATACGGCTGGGGTCCCCGTTCAGTTTCTGCTCACTGGTCACCCCCAGGATGTTGAGAGTGGGGATACAGGGCTATGGGGAGGGAGCGGGGCAGTGGGATTAGTTTGGGGATTGATACATGGCTATGGGGAGAGAGCGGGGCAGCGGGATTAGTTTGGGGATTGATACAGGGCTACGGGGAGGGAGCGGGGCAGTGGGATTAGTTTGGGGATTGATACAGGGCTACGGGGAGAGAGCGGGGCAGTGGGATTAGTTTGGGGATTGATACAGGGCTATGGGGAGAGAGCGGGGCAGTGGGATTAGTTTGGGGATTGATACAGGGCTATGGGGAGAGAGCGGGGCAGTGGGATTAGTTTGGGGATTGATACAGGGCAATGGGGAGTGAGCGGGGCAGTGGGATTAGTTTGGGGATTGATACAGGGCTATGGGGAGTGAGCGGGGCAGTGGGATTAGTTTGGGGATTCCGGGCTATGGGGAGAGAGCGGGGCAGTGGGATTAATTTGGGGATTGATACAGGGCTATGGGGAGAGAGCGGGGCAGTGGGATTAGTTTGTGGATTGATACAGGGCTATGGGGAGAGAGCGGGGCAGTGGGATTAATTTGGGGATTGATACAGGGCTATGGGGAGAGAGCGGGGCAGTGGGATGAGTTTGTGGATTGATACAGGGCTATGGGGAGAGAGCGGGGCAGTGGGATTAGTTTGGGGATTGATACAGGGCTATGGGGAGAGAGCGGGGCAGTGGGATCAGTTTGGGGATTGATACAGGGCTATGGGGAGAGAGCGGGGCAGTGGGATTAGTTTGGGGATTGATACAGGGCTATGGGGAGGGAGCGGGGCAGTGGGATTAGTTTGGGGATTGATACAGGGCTATGGGGAGAGAGCAGGGCAGTGGGATTAGTTTGGGGATTGATACAGGGCTATGTGGAGGGAGCGGGGCAGTGGGATTAGTTTGGGGATTGATACAGGGCTATGGGGAGAGAGCGGGGCAGTGGGATTAGTTTGGGGATTGATACATGGCTATGGGGAGAGAGCGGGGCAACGGGATTAGTTTGGGGATTGATACAGGGCTATGGGGAGAGAGCAGGGCAGTGGGATTAGTTTGGGGATTGATACAGGGCTATGGGGAGAGAGCAGGGCAGTGGGATTAGTTTGGGGATTGATACAGGGCTATGGGGAGAGAGCGGGGCAGTGGGATTAGTTTGGGGATTGATACCGGGCTATCGGGAGAGAGCGGGGCAGTGGGATTAGTTTGGGGATTGATACAGGGCTATGGGGAGAGAGCGGGGCAGTGGGATTAGTTTGGGGATTGATACATGGCTATGGGGAGAGAGCGGGGCAGTGGGATTAATTTGGGGATTGATACAGGGCTATGGGGAGAGAGCGGGGCAGTGGGATTAGTTTGTGGATTGATACAGGGCTATGGGGAGAGAGCGGGGCAGTGGGATTAATTTGGGGATTGATACAGGGCTATGGGGAGAGAGCGGGGCAGTGGGATGAGTTTGTGGATTGATACAGGGCTATGGGGAGAGAGCGGGGCAGTGGGATTAGTTTGGGGATTGATACAGGGCTATGGGGAGAAAGCGGGGCAGTGGGATCAGTTTGGGGATTGATACAGGGCTATGGGGAGAGAGCGGGGCAGTGGGATTAGTTTGGGGATTGATACAGGGCTATGGGGAGGGAGCGGGGCAGTGGGATTAGTTTGGGGATTGATACAGGGCTATGGGGAGAGAGCAGGGCAGTGGGATTAGTTTGGGGATTGATACAGGGCTATGTGGAGGGAGCGGGGCAGTGGGATTAGTTTGGGGATTGATACAGGGCTATGGGGAGAGAGCGGGGCAGTGGGATTAGTTTGGGGATTGATACATGGCTATGGGGAGAGAGCGGGGCAACGGGATTAGTTTGGGGATTGATACAGGGCTATGGGGAGAGAGCAGGGCAGTGGGATTAGTTTGGGGATTGATACAGGGCTATGGGGAGAGAGCAGGGCAGTGGGATTAGTTTGGGGATTGATACAGGGCTATGGGGAGAGAGCGGGGCAGTGGGATTAGTTTGGGGATTGATACCGGGCTATCGGGAGAGAGCGGGGCAGTGGGATTAGTTTGGGGATTGATACAGGGCTATGGGGAGAGAGCGGGGCAGTGGGATTAGTTTGGGGATTGATACATGGCTATGGGGAGAGAGCGGGGCAACGGGATTAGTTTGGGGATTGATACAGGGCTATGGGGAGAGAGCAGGGCAGTGGGATTAGTTTGGGGATTGATACAGGGCTATGGGGAGAGAGCGGGGCAGTGGGATTAGTTTGGGGATTGATACAGGGCTATGGGGAGAGAGCAGGGCAACGGGATTAGTTTGGGGATTGATACATGGCTATGGGGAGAGAGCAGGGCAACGGGATTAGTTTGGGGATTGATACAGGGCTGTGGGGAGAGAGTGGGGCAGTGGGATTAGTTTGGGGATTGATACAGGGCTATGGGGAGAGAGCGGGGCAGTGGGATTAGTTTGGGGATTGATACCGGGCTATCGGGAGAGAGCGGGGGGCAGTGGGATTAGTTTGGGGATTGATACAGGGCTATGGGGAGAGAGTGGGGCAGTGGGATTAGTTTGGGGATTGATACAGGGCTGTGGGGAGAGAGTGGGGCAGTGGGATTAGTTTGGGGATTGATACAGGGCTATGGGGAGAGAGTGGGGCAGCGGGATTAGTTTGGGGATTGATACAGGGCTATGGAGAGAGAGCGGGGCAGTGGGATTAGTTTGGGGATTGATACAGGGCTATGGGGAGAGAGCGGGGCAGTGGGATTAGTTTGGGGATTGTTACAGGGCTATGGGGAGTGAGCGGGGCAGTGGGATTAGTTTGGGATTGATACAGGGCTATGGGGAGTGAGCGGGGCAGTGGGATTAGTTTGGGAATTGATACAGGGCTATGGGGAGAGAGCGGGGCAGTGGGATTAGTTTGGGATTGATACAGGGCTATGGGGAGAGAGCGGGGCAGTGGGATTAGTTTGGGGATTGATACAGGGCTATGGGGAGTGAGCGGGGCAGTGGGATTAGTTTGGGGATTCCGGGCTATGGGGAGAGAGCGGGGCAGTGGGATTAATTTGGGGATTGATACAGGGCTATGGGGAGAGAGCGGGGTAGTGGAATTAGTTTGTGGATTGATACAGGGCTATGGGGAGAGAGCGGGGCAGTGGGATTAGTTTGGGGATTGATACAGGGCTATGTGGAGGGAGCGGGGCAGTGGGATTAGTTTGGGGATTGATACAGGGCTATGGGGAGAGAGCGGGGCAGTGGGATTAGTTTGGGGATTGATACATGGCTATGGGGAGAGAGCGGGGCAACGGGATTAGTTTGGGGATTGATACATGGCTATGGGGAGGGAGCGGGGCAACGGGATTAGTTTGGGGATTGATACAGGGCTATGGGGAGAGAGCGGGGCAGCGGCATTAGTTTGGGAATTGATACAGGGCTATGGGGAGGGAGCGGGGCAGTGGGATTAGTTTGGGGATTGATACAGGGCTATGGGGAGAGAGCGGGGCAGTGGGATTAGTTTGGGATTGATACAGGGCTATGGGGATTGCGCGGGGCAGTGGGGTTAGTTTGGGGATTGATACAGGGCTATGGGGAGTGAGCGGGGCAGTGGGATTAGTTTGGGGATTGATACAGGGCTATGGGGAGAGAGCAGGGCAGTGGGATTAGTTTGGGGATTGATACAGGGCTATGGGGATTGCGCGGGGCAGTGGGATTAGTTTGGGATTGATACAGGGCTATGGGGAGTGAGCGGGGCAGTGGGATTAGTTTGGGGATTGATACAGGGCTATGGGGAGAGAGCGGGGCAGTGGGATTAGTTTGGGATTGATACAGGGCTATGGGGATTGCGCGGGGCAGTGGGGTTAGTTTGGGGATTGATACAGGGCTATGGGGAGAGAGCGGGGCAGTGGGATCAATTTGGGGATTGATACAGGGCTATGGGGAGAGAGCGGGGCAGTGGGATTAGTTTGTGGATTGATAGAGGGCTATGGGGAGAGAGCGGGGCACTGGGATTAGTTTGGGGATTGATACAGGGCTATGGGGAGAGAGCGGGGCAGTGGGATTAATTTGGGGATTGATACAGGGCTATGGGGAGAGAGCGGGGCAGTGGGATTAGTTTGTGGATTGATAGAGGGCTATGGGGAGAGAGCGGGGCACTGGGATTAGTTTGGGGATTGATACAGGGCTATGGGGAGAGAGCGGGCCAGTGGGATTAGTTTGGGGATTGATACAGGGCTATGGGGAGAGAGCGGGGCAGTGGGATTAGTTTGGGGATTGATACATGGCTATGGGGAGAGAGCGGGGCAGCGGGATTAGTTTGGGGATTGATACAGGGCTATGGGGAGAGAGCGGGGCAGTGGGATTAGTTTGGGGATTGATACAGGGCTATGGGGAGGGAGCAGGGCAGTGGGATTAGTTTGGGGATTGATACAGGGCTATGGGGAGAGAGCAGGGCAACGGGATTAGTTTGGGGATTGATACATGGCTATGGGGAGAGAGCAGGGCAACGGGATTAGTTTGGGGATTGATACAGGGCTATGGGGAGAGAGTGGGGCAGTGGGATTAGTTTGGGGATTGATACAGGGCTGTGGGGAGAGAGTGGGGCAGTGGGATTAGTTTGGGGATTGATACAGGGCTATGGGGAGAGAGCGGGGCAGTGGGATTAGTTTGGGGATTGATACCGGGCTATCGGGAGAGAGCGGGGGGCAGTGGGATTAGTTTGGGGATTGATACAGGGCTGTGGGGAGAGAGTGGGGCAGTGGGATTAGTTTGGGGATTGATACAGGGCTATGGGGAGAGAGTGGGGCAGTGGGATTAGTTTGGGGATTGATACAGGGCTATGGAGAGAGAGCGGGGCAGTTGGATTAGTTTGGGGATTGATACAGGGCTATGGGGAGAGAGCGGGGCAGTGGGATTAGTTTGGGGATTGTTACAGGGCTATGGGGAGTGAGCGGGGCAGTGGGATTAGTTTGGGATTGATACAGGGCTATGGGGAGTGAGCGGGGCAGTGGGATTAGTTTGGGAATTGATACAGGGCTATGGGGAGAGAGCGGGGCAGTGGGATTAGTTTGGGGATTCCGGGCTATGGGGAGAGAGCGGGGCAGTGGGATTAATTTGGGGATTGATACAGGGCTATGGGGAGAGAGCGGGGTAGTGGAATTAGTTTGTGGATTGATACAGGGCTATGGGGAGAGAGCGGGGCAGTGGGATTAGTTTGGGGATTGATACAGGGCTATGGGGAGAGAACGGGGCAGTGGGATTAGTTTGGGGATTGATACATGGCTCTGGGGAGAGAGCGGGGCAGTGGGATTAGTTTGGGGATTGATACAGGGCTATGGGGAGAGAGCGGGGCAGTGGGATTAGTTTGGGGATTGATACAGGGCTATGGGGAGAGAGCGGGGCAGTGGGATTAGTTTGGGGATTGATACAGGGCTATGTGGAGGGAGCGGGGCAGTGGGATTAGTTTGGGGATTGATACAGGGCTATGGGGAGATAGCGGGGCAGTGGGATTAGTTTGGGGATTGATACATGGCTATGGGGAGAGAGCGGGGCAACGGGATTAGTTTGGGGATTGATACATGGCTATGGGGAGGGAGCGGGGCAAGGGGATTATTTTGGGGATTGATACAGGGCTATGGGGAGAGAGCGGGGCAGCGGCATTAGTTTGGGAATTGATACAGGGCTATGGGGAGGGAGCGGGGCAGTGGGATTAGTTTGGGGATTGATACAGGGCGATGGGGAGAGAGCGGGGCAGCGGGATTAGTTTGGGGATTGATACAGGGCTATGGGAAGAGAGTGGGGCAGTGGGATTAGTTTGGGGATTGATACAGGGCTATGGGGATTGCGCGGGGCAGTGGGGTTAGTTTGGGGATTGATACAGGGCTATGGGGAATGAGCGGGGCAGTGGGATTAGTTTGGGGATTGATACAGGGCGATGGGGAGAGAGCAGGGCAGTGGGATTAGTTTGGGGATTGATACAGGGCTATGGGGATTGCGCGGGGCAGTGGGGTTAGTTTGCGGATTGATACAGGGCTATGGGGAGAGAGCGGGGCAGTGGGATTAGTTTGGGGATTGATACAGGGCTATGGGGAGTGAGCGGGGCAGTGGGATTAGTTTGGGGATTGATACAGGGCTATGGGGAGTGAGCGGGGCAGTGGGATTAGTTTGGGATTGATACAGGGCTATAGGGAGAGAGCGGGGCAGTGGGATTAGTTTGGGGATTGATACATGGCTATGGGGAGAGAGCGGGGCAGCGGGATTAGTTTGGGGATTGATACAGGGCTATGGGGAGAGAGCGGGGCAGTGGGATTAGTTTGGGGATTGATACAGGGCTATGGGGAGGGAGCGGGGCAGTGGGATTAGTTTGGGGATTGATACAGGGCTATGGGGAGAGAGCAGGGCAGTGGGATTAGTTTGGGGATTGACACAGGGCTATGGGGAGAGAGCGGGGCAGTGGGATTAGTTTGGGGATTGATACATGGCTATGGGGAGAGAGCGGGGCAGTGGGATTAGTTTGGGGATTGATACTGGGCTATGGGGAGAGAGCGGGGCAGCGGGATTAGTTTGGGGATTGATACATGGCTATGGGGAGGGAGCGGGGCAACGGGATTAGTTTGGGATTGATACAGGGCTATGGGGAGAGCGGGGCAGTGGGATTAGTTTGGGGATTGATACGGGGCTATGGGGAGAGAGCGGGGCAGTGGGATTAGTTTGGGGATTGATACAGAGGCTGCCCTCACCTTCGCTGTTGATCTTCTGACATAGGTCATCGATGCGCCGGTGCAGTTTGTCGAAGACCTCGACAATGCGAGCGACGGCTCGCTTGGAAAAGGCCATCCGGTCCTGCAGTTGTAGCTCGATCTCCTCACTGCTGCTGCTGGCCAAGGTGGCGAGGAAGGAAAGCGCCGGTTCATTGAGCTCCTCACCTGCCGAGCAGGGTGGAGGCGTGGGGTCTGCTGGGAGAGAGGGGCAAAAATCAGTGCGGCGCTCCCTCAGCACCGACCCTCCCACAGTGCGGCGCTCCCTCAGCACCGACCCTCCCACAGTGCGGCGCTCCCTCAGCACCGACCCTCCCACAGTGCGGCGCTCCCTCAGCACTGACCCTCCCACAGTGCGGCGCTCCCTCAGCACCGACCCTCCCACAGTGCGGCGCTCCCTCAGCACCGACCCTCCCACAGTGCGGCGCTCCCTCTGCACGGCACTCCCTCAGCACCGACCCTCCCACAGTGCGGCACTCCCTCAGCACTGACCCTCCCACAGTGCGGCGCTCCCTCAGCACTGACACTGCCACAGTGCGGCGCTCCCTCAGCACCGACCCTCCCACAGTGCGGCGCTCCCTCAGCACCGACCCTCCCACAGTGCGGCGCTCCCTCAGCACCGACCCTCCCACAGTGCGGCGCTCCCTCAGCACTGACCCTCCCACAGTGCGGCGCTCCCTCAGCACCGACCCTCCCACAGTGCGGCGCTCCCTCAGCACCGACCCTCCCACAGTGCGGCGCTCCCTCTGCACGGCACTCCCTCAGCACCGACCCTCCCACAGTGCGGCACTCCCTCAGCACTGACCCTCCCACAGTGCGGCGCTCCCTCAGCACTGACACTGCCACAGTGCGGCGCTCCCTCAGCACCGACCCTCCCACAGTGCGGCGCTCCCTCAGCACCGACCCTCCCACAGTGCGGCGCTCCCTCAGCACCGACCCTCCCACAGTGCGGCGCTCCCTCAGCACTGACCCTCCCACAGTGCGGCGCTCCCTCAGCACCGACCCTCCCACAGTGCGGCGCTCCCTCAGCACTGACCCTCCCACAGTGCGGCGCTCCCTCAGCACTGACCCTCCCACAGTGCGGCGCTCCCTCAGCACTGACCCTCCCACAGTGCGGCGCTCCCTCAGCACTGACCCTCCCACAGTGCGGCGCTCCCTCAGCACTGACCCTCCCACAGTGCGGCACTCCCTCAGCACTGACCCTCCCACAGTGCAGCGCTCCCTCAGCACTGACCCTCCCACAGGGCGGCGCTCCCTCAGCACTGACCCTCCCACAGTGCGGCGCTCCCTCAGCACTGACCCTCCCAC
Source organism: Mustelus asterias (assembly GCF_964213995.1). NCBI lineage: Eukaryota > Metazoa > Chordata > Chondrichthyes > Carcharhiniformes > Triakidae > Mustelus > Mustelus asterias. The sequence continues at coordinate 28,990 of NW_027593587.1, forward strand.
AGTGCGGCACTCCCTCAGCACTGACCCTCCCACAGTGCGGCGCTCCCTCAGCACTGACCCTCCCACAGTGCGGCGCTCCCTCAGCACTGACCCTCCCACAGTGCGGCGCTCCCTCAGCACCGACCCTCCCACAGTGCGACGCTCCCTCAGCACTGACCCTTCCACAGGGCGGCGCTCCCTCAGCACCGACCCTCCCACAGTGCGGCGCTCCCTCAGCACTGACCCTCCCACAGTGCGGCGCTCCCTCAGCACTGACCCTCCCACAGTGCGGCGCTCCCTCAGCACTGACCCTCCCACAGTGCGGCGCTCCCTCAGCACTGACCCTCCCACAGTGCGGCGCTCCCTCAGCACTGACCCTCCCACAGTGCGGCGCTCCCTCAGCACTGACCCTCCCACAGTGCGGCGCTCCCTCAGCACTGACCCTCCCACAGTGCGACGCTCCCCCCCACTTCACCTTTTTCCGGCTCCACTTCCCCCTGGCACTCGGGAATGTCGATGGGTTCCGGAAGCTCCCGACTCGCCACCTCCTCCATCTGCTCCTGCCCTTCCTTGGGTTGCAAATCATAGCGATGGAGTAACACTTGTACATTCTCATCCAGCTGTGGGCAAGAGAGAGTGGGAGGGAGAGAGGGAGGGAGGGAGAGTGGGAGGGAGGGAGAGTGGGAGGGAGGGAGGGAGCGACAGAGAGGGAGGGAGGAGAGACA
>NW_027593588.1:0-17500 GCF_964213995.1 Mustelus asterias
GAGTGAGAGAGAGAGAGGGAGAGAGTGGACAGGAGAGAGAGAGAGAGTGGACAGGATAGAGTGAGAGAGAGAGAAGAGTGGACAGGATAGAGAGAGAGAGAGAGAGGACAGGATAGAGAGGAGAGAGAGAGTGGACAGGATAGAGTGAGAGAGAGAGAGAGTGGACAGGATAGAGAGAGAGAGAGAGAGTGGACAGGATAGAGAGAGAGAGAGAGAAGTGGACAGGATAGAGAGAGAGAGAGAGAGAGTGGACAGATAGAGAGAGAGAGAGAGAGAGTGGACAGGATAGAAAGAGAGAGAGAGAGAGAGAGACAGGATAGAGAGAGAGAGAGTGGACAGATAGAGAGAGAGAGAGAGTGGACAGATAGAGAGAGAGAGAGAGAGAGAGAGTGGACAGGATAGAGAGAGAGAGAGAGAGAGAGAGTGGACAGGATAGAGAGAGAGAGAGTGGACAGGATAGAGAGGAGAGAGAGAGAGAGAGTGGACAGGATAGAGTGAGAGAGAGAGAGAGAGAGTGGACAGGATAGAGAGAGAGTGAGAGGACAAGATAGAGAGAGAGAGAGAGTGGACAGGATAGAGAGAGAGAGAGAGGACAGGATAAACTTGTTTCCCTTGTTGGAGAATTCTAGAAGTGGGGACAGAGATTCAGGGTGAGTAGCAGTCGGTGTGGAGGGGACGTGGGGAAGAACTGTTTCTACACAGAGGGTGCTGGGTGTCTGGGATTCACTGCCCCAATTGGTGGGGGAGGCAGAGACCCGAAACTCTTTTAAAAAATACCTGGATCTGCACTTTGAGTGCTGCAAGCTACAGGAGTATGGGCCAGGTGCAGGAAGGTGGGATTAGAAAGGGCTCCGCGGTGTCCTTGGGCTGGCACGGGCAGGATGGGCCAAATGGCCTCCTCTGTGCTGTAATATTTCCATGGTTCTCTGGTTCCAGTTGAACCTGGAATGAATTCAATCATCAGCAGGCATTGGGAGGGAGCGGAAACGGGGCGCTGGGAACAGGCTGAGAACAACAACAGGACGAGCTGAGTGTCACCAACCTGCAGTTTGTTGCCACAGGTGATTCTGTTACTGGCAAAGGAGAAGATCAGGCGGCCTTGGCGAATGTTTCCCCCGCAGCGGGGGTCATTCAGGTGGAAGGTACGGCTGGAGAAGCCGGCATCAAACAGCATGCAGCGGGAGAGAGACACACTGCTGTTCTCACCCTGGCAGCTCAAACCAGCATCTGGAACAGAGAGAGAACATCGATTAGAAAGCAGCCACTACCACGAGGGCCAGGGAAAGCTCCAGGGCTCTGCAGGATACCCCGGGGCTCTGCAGGATACCCCAGGGCTCTGCAGGATACCCCAGGGCTCTGCAGGATACCCCGGGGCTCTGCAGGATACCCCGGGGCTCTGCAGGATACCCCGGGGCTCTGCAGGATACCCCAGGGCTCTGCAGGATACCCCAGGGCTCTGCAGGATACCCCGGGGCTCTGCAGGATACCCCGGGGCTCTGCAGGATACCCCGGGGCTCTGCAGGATGCCCCGGGGCTCTGCAGGATACCCCAGGGCTCTGCAGGATACCCCAGGGCTCTGCAGGATACCCCAGGGCTCTGCAGGATACCCCGGAAGATTGACTTTAGAAAGAGTTCCCGACAGATTTACCAGACAGTTTGTTTTGGGGAGTCAGGAGGTGAGTTACTCTCCGCAGGATTCCCAGCCTCTGACCTGCTCTGGGAGCCACAGTATTTATACGGCTGGGTCCAGCTCAGTTTCTGGCCAATGGCAACCCCCAGGATGTTGACAGTGGGGGATTCAGTGACGGTGACCCCCAGGATGTTGATAGTGGGGGATTCAGTGACGGTAACCCCCAGGATGTTCACAGTGGGGGTTTCAGTGATGGTGACCCCCAGGATGTTGATAGTGGGGGTTTCAGTGATGGTAACCCCCCAGGATGTTGACAGTGGGGGTTTCAGTGATGGTAACCCCCCAGGATGTTGATAGTGGGGGGATTCAGTGATGGTGACCCCCAGGGTGTTGATAGTGGGGGTTTCAGTGATGGTGACCCCCAGGATGTTGATAGTGGGGGTTTCAGTGATGGTGACCCCCAGGATGTTGACAGTGGGGGTTTCAGTGATGGTGACCCCCAGGATGTTAACAGTGGGGGTTTCAGTGATGGTGACCCCCAGGATGTTGATAGTGGGGGATTCAGTGATGGGAATGCCATTGGATGTCAGGGTGATAGTTAGATTCTCTCCTGCGGTCCGTGATTGTCCATAAGACACAGGAGCAGAATTAGGCCACTCAGCCTATCGAGCCTGCTCTGGTATTTTTCTCATCTCCATCCTCTTGCCTTTTCCCCATAACCCCTGATCCCCTTATTAATCAAGAACCTATCTATCTCTGTCTTAAAGACACTCAATGACCCGGCCTCCTCTGCGGCAAAGAGTTCCACAGATTCACCACTCTCTGACTGAAGAAATTCCTCCTCATCTCTGTTTTAAAGGGTCGTCCCTTTAGCCCGAGGTTGTTCCCTCTGGTTCTAGTCTCTCCCACTCATGGACACATCTTCCCACACCCACTTTATCCAGGCATTTCAGTATCCTGTCAGTTTTCATCAGATTCCTCCTCATCCTTCAAAACTTCAGATCTGATGCTACAGAACAGAGGGAGATCTGTCAGGCGCACCTCCCACTCCCCTAGAAAACCCTAACCCCCACCCCCCCATCCCTGGAAAATCACGCGCTCCCACCCCCCCAGCGATCCCTGACTACCCAGCTAATCTCCACTCCCCAGCCCAACCGATCTCTGCCCAAATCCCCCAGCCCTGGCCTGGCCAATGGGCATCGCTGGCTGGCCAGCATTTATTGCCCTTCCCTAATTGCCCCCTTGAGAAGGGGGTGGGTGAGCTGCCATCTTGATCCCGCTGCAGTCCCCGTGTGGTGTAGGTCCACCCACAGTGCTGTTAGGGAGGGAGTTCCAGGATTTTGACCCCAGCGACAGTGAAGGAACGGCCGATATATTTCCAAGTCGGGATGGTGAGTGACTCGGAGGGGAACCTCCAGGTGGGGGTGTTCCCAGGTATCTGCTGCCCTTGTCCTTCTAGATAGTAGAGGTGGTGGGTTTGGAAGGTGCTGCCTAAGGAGCCTGGTTGAATTAATGGGGCGGTTCGGAGGATCCAAAAACCACACAGGGTACATTCCTTAACCCGATGTAGATTCTGGAAGGTTCTGTGTCGCGTTAGTGGCTCTATCCTGGGATTGGTGAACAAATCCATCAATTGCACTTTCTGGAATGCCTGAAGTGAGGCAGCTTTCCGTGGAATTGTGGACGCTCGAATTCTGAGCATACGTTCCCTCAATCTTATTCCTCACACACCTCACCTTAACACGGAGAGATGATTTGGATAGGATAGGCATGTCACACCCTCTCAGCTCCCCTCACACCCGAATTGAGGTTCCTCCAGGCCCGGGTATGTGATGGGGAGGGGGATGGGGGTTGGGGGGGGGGTTGGGGGTTCTCTCGGTGCGACCCACACAGGCTGCTGAATGGTTGTGACTGGGTTACAGCCCCTCCCAGTTCAAGGTGCACGTGTTGGTCCCAGATGGGGCAATGCAGCCCCCTCCCTGCTGGGTGCAACCCCGATGGCCAGTTTTAGACACCGGGAGAGCGCCCAGCGCAGTGCCATACTCAATATCGCCGGAAAGCTGATGTTCCGAGACCCACCTCCACTCTGAGACCCCAGAAACCCGGCCTTGGCCCACAATCTCTGCCTATTCCCAGTCGGAGAACGGAACTAATGTGTGACAGTGTTATTAATAGCGAGAGAATGGGTGGAATTTTCCCATCCTCCGCCGCCCCACGGGAATCGGAGTGGGTGGGACATAGGCCAGGCAAAGGTCCGCTGGCCTCGGCAGGGATTTTCCAGTCCTGGGGAGAGTGCGGCTGAAAAACCCCACCCAATAACTTCAGAACAGAGTAACTCAGAGGAGGAATCATTCAGGAAAATAACAAGCTGGCAACTCTTTGGGCTGGGAGATTTTAAACACTGTTCTATTGGTTTTTAACCTTCAGATTAAACAGTTGGAACAGTCCTGCGCCTGAGCACCAATCAGCAATGAATTGAGTCAACAAAGAACAAAGAAAATTACAGCACAGGAACAGGCCCTTCGGCCCTCCAAGTCTGCACCGACCATGCTGCCCCGACTGAACTAAAACCCCCGACCCTTCCAGGGACCATATCCCTCTATTCCCATCCTATTCATGTACTTGTCAAGACACCCCTTAAAAGTCACTCCTGTATCCGCTTCCACTCCCTCCCCCGGCAACGAGTTCCAGGCACCCACTACCCTCTGTGTAAAAAATCTGCCTCGTACATCTCCTTTAAACCTTGCCCCTCGCACCTTAAATCTGTGCCCCCTAGTAATTGATTCTTCCACCCTGGGAAAAAGCTTCTGACTATCCACTCTGTCCATGCCTCTCATAATCTTGTAGACTTCTATCAGGTCTCCCCTCAACCTCCGTCGCTCCAGTGAGAACAAACCAAGTTTCTCCAACCTCTCCTCATAGCTAATGCCCTCCATACCAGGCAACATCCTGGTAAATCTTTTCTGTACCCTCTCCAAAGCCTCCACATCCTTCTGGTAGTGTGGCGACCAGAATTGAACACTATATTCCAAGTGCGGCCTAACTAAGGTTCTATAAAGCTGCAACATGACTTGCCAATTTTTAAACTCAATACCCCGGCCGATGAAGGCAAGCATGCCGTATGCCTTCTTGACTACCTTCTCCACCTGCATTGCCACTTTCAGTGACCTGTGTACCTGTACACCCAGATCCCGTTGCCTATCAATACTCTTAAGGGTTCTGCCATTTACTGTTATATTTCCTGTCTGTATTAGACCTTCCAAAATGCATTTCCTCACATTTGTCTGGATTAAACTCCATCTGCCATCTCTCTGCCCAAGTGTCCAACTGATCTATATCCTGCTGTATCCTCTGATGGACCTCATCACTATCCGCAAATCCACCAACCTTTGTGTCATCCACAAACTTACCAATCAAACTAGTTATATTTTCCTCCAAATCATTTATATATATTACAAACAGCAAAGATCCCAGCACTGATCCCTGAGGAACGCCACTTGTCACAGCCCTCCATTCAGAAACGCACCCTTCCACTGCTACCCTTTGTCTTCTATGACCGAGCCAGTTCTGTATCCACCTTGCCAGCTCACCTCTGATCCCATGCCACTTCACCTTCTGCACCAGTCTGCCATGAGGGACCTTGTCAAAGGCCTTACTTCTTAAACAAAGGAACATTGGCTATTCTCCAATCCTCTGGGACCTCCCCTGTAGCCAGTGAGGATACAAAGATTTCTCTCAAGGCCCCAGCAATTTCCTCCCTTGCCTCTCTCAGTATTCTGGGGTATATCCCATCAGGTCCAGGAGACTTGTCTACCTTAATGTTTCTCAAGAACCCCAATACCTCCTCCTTTTTGATCTCAACATGATTCAAACTATCTACACATCCTTTCCCAGACTCATCATCCACCAAGTCCTTCTCTTTGGTGAATACTGACGCAAAGTACTCAATATCGCGCCCATTTCCTCTGGCTCCACGCATAGATTCCCTCCCTTGTCCTTGAGTGGGCCAACCCTCTCCCTGGCTACCCTCTTGCTCTTTACATATGTATAAAAAGCCTTGGGAATTTTCTTAATCCTGCTGGCCAAGGCTTTATCGTGACCCCTTTTGGCCCTCCTTACTCTTTGCTTAAGTTTCTTTCTACTTTCCTTGTATTCCACACTTGCTTCGTGTGTTCTCAGCCTCCTAGCTTTGACAAATGCTTCCTTTTTCTCTTTGACTAGGCTCACAATATCTCTCGTTATCCAAGGTTCCCAAAACTTGCCACACTTATCCTTCATCCTTACAGGAATGTGCCGGTCCTGAATCCCTATCAACTTACACTTGAAAGTCTCACACAAGCCAGATGTTGATTTGCCCTCAAACATCTGCCCCCAATCTATATGCTTCAGTTCCTGCCTAATATTATTGTAATCAGCCTTGCCCCAATTTAGCACCTTCACTTGAGGATTACACTTATCTTTATCCATCAGTACCTTAAAGCTTACTGAATTGTGGTCACTGTTCCCGAACTGCTCCCCTACTGAAACATCGACCACCTGGCCGGGCTCATTCCCCAATACCAGGTCCAGTATGGCCCCTTCCCTAGTTGGACTATCTACACACTGTTTCAAGAAGTCCTCCTGGATGCTCCTTACAAACTCTGCCCCATCCACGCCCCTAGCACTAAGTGAGTCCCAATCAATATTGGGGAAGTTAAAATCTCCCACCACAACAACCCTGTTACTTTTACACCTTGCCAAAATCTGCCTTCATATCTGTTCCTCTATCTCCCGCTGGCAGTTGGGTGGCCTATAGTAAACGCCCAACATTGTGACTACACCTTTCCTATTCCTGAGCTCTACCCATATTGCCTCGTTGTATGAACCCTCCGAGGTGTCCTCCCGGAGTACAGCTGTGATATTCTCCTTAACCAGTAGTGCAACTCCCCCACCCCTTTTACATCCCCCTCTATCCCGCCTGAAACATCTGTATCCTGGATTGTTAAGTTGCCAATCCTGTCCTTCCCTTAACCAAGTCTCTGTAATAGCAACAACATCATAGTTCCTGGTACTAATCCAAGCTCTGAGTTCAGCTGCCTTACCTGTTACACTTCTCACATTGAAACAAATGCACTTCAGTCCACCAGACCCTCTCTGATTAGCAATCCCACCCTGCCTGCTGTTTCTCTGGGTCTTACTGGCCCGACTCTCTGGTTCCCCTTCAGCTAATTCACCTTTGCTTTCGTTCCCTCCCCCCGCCAAACGAGGTGTATTGGGAAGTCGATGTATTGGGACAGGAATTGGTGACAGCTTACCAAAGTTCTTGCTGCTCTCACTGTCAGACACATTAGAGCAACGACAGCCATATTTACCGGACCGCAAACCGCAGCTCTCCCACTCGGTGCAGAACTCTCCGGAACATGGGTCTGGCCAGGCTGAAGTATCTGAGAAACAAAAGGTTTGTGTTGGCGAACTCCCCGATCCACTGACAGAGACCATCGCTGTTACCCAAACACAGTGCATCAAACTGATCTGACTCTGTATCTACCCCCGTCCTGTACCTGTCCTGGGAGTGTTTGATGGGGACAGTGTAGAGGGAGCTTTACTCTATATCTAACCCCGTGCTGTACCTGTCCTGGGAGTGTTTGATGGGGACAGTGTAGAGGGAGCTTTACTCTATATCTAACCCCGTGCTGTACCTGTCCTGGGAGTGTTTGATGGGGACAGTGTAGAGGGAGCTTTACTCTGTATCTAACCCCGTGCTGTCCCTGTCCTGGGAGTGTTTGATGGGGACAGTGTAGAGGGAGCTTTACTCTGTATCTAACCCCGTGCTGTACCTGTCCTGGGAGTGTTTGATGGGGGACAGTGTAGAGGGAGCTTTACTCTGTATCTAACCCCATGCTGTCCCTGTCCTGGGAGTGTTTGATGGGGACAGTGTAGAGGGAGCTTTACTCTGTATCTAACCCCGTGCTGTACCTGTCGTGGGAGTGTTTGATGGGGACAGTGTGGAGGGAGCTTTACTCTGTATCTAACCCCGTGCCGTGCCTGTCCTGGGAGTGTTTGATGGGGACAGTGTAGAGGGAGCTTTACTCTGTATCTAACCCCGTGCTGTACCTATCCTGGGAGTGTTTGATGGGGACAGTGTAGAGGGAGCTTTACTCTGTATCTAACCCCGTGCTGTACCTGTCCTGGGAGTGTTTGATGGGGACAGTGTAGAGGGAGCTTTACTCTGTATCTAACCCCGTGCTGTCCCTGTCCTGGGAGTGTTTGATGGGGGACAGTGTAGAGGGAGCTTTACTCTATATCTAACCCCATGCTGTTCCTGTCCTGGGAGTGTTTGATGGGGGACAGTGTAGAGGGAGCTTTACTCTGTATCTAACCCCATGCTGTACCTGTCCTGGGAGTGTTTGATGGTGGACAGTGTAGAGGGAGCTTCACTCTGTATCTCACCCCGTGCTGTACCTGTCCTGGGAGTGTTTGATGGGGACAGCGTAGTGGGAGCTTTACTCTGTATCTAACCCCGTGCTGTACCTGTCCTGGGAGTGTTTGATATCATGATGTGGAGATGCCGGCGTTGGACTGGGGTAAATACAGTAAGAGTTTTAACAATGCTAGGTTAAAGTCCAACAGGTTTATTTGGGAGCAAATGCCATTAGCTTTCGGAGCGCTGCTCCTTCGTTAGATGGAGTGGATATCTGCTCGCAAACAAATCCCCACACCCCCACTTCTTGCCTTCAAACAACCGCACAACCTCAAACAGACCATTGTCCACAGCAAGCTACCCAGCCTTCAGGAGAACAGTGACCACGACACCACACAACCCTGCCACAGCAACCTCTGCAAGGCGTGCCGGATCATCGACACAGATGCTATCATCTCACGTGAGAACACCATCCACCAGGTACACGGTACAGACTCTTGCAACTCGGCCAACGTTGTCTACCTGATACGCTGCAGGAAAGGATGTCCCGAGGCATGGTACATTGGGGAAACTATGCAGACGCTGCGACAACGGATGAATGAACACCGCTCGACAATCACCAGGCAAGACTGTTCTCTTCCTGTCGGGGAGCACTTCAGCGGTCACGGGCATTCAGCCTCTGATCTTCGGGTAAGCGTTCTCCAAGGCGGCCTTCACAACACACGACAGCGCAGAGTCGCTGAGCAGAAACTGATAGCCAAGTTCCGCACACATGAGGACGGTCTAAACCGGGATATTGGGTTCATGTCACACTTTCTGGACACAATACACATCTCTTTAACCTGTGCTTAATGCTCCCTCCACTCACATTGTCTGTCTCTTTGAGACTTGGTTGGTTGTAAGCATTTGCATTCTAATCAGGATTCTGTAACTTGATTTTGTGTCTCTGTGCCTTGTTTGTGAGCAGATTTCCACTCCATCTGACAAAGGAGCAGCGCTCCGAAAACTAATGGTATTTGCTCCCAAATAAACCTGTTGGACTTTAACCTGGTGTTGTTAAAACTCTTACTGGCTCAGAGCCAGAGATGCAAGTCGGTGTGGACAAATTTTCCACGGCTTGTGACAACTTTGGACTCACCATCAACATTAAAAAGACCGAAGCTGGGGGTTCTTTGTACAATGGGTTTCAGGATGCCCTCGACATAGCCGGAGAGGTTCTCGCACAGGGTCCCATTGCCCAATACGATGGGACAGCCGGGAGCACTTCAGCGGTCACGGGCATTCGGCCTCTGATATTCGGGTAAGCGTTCTCCAAGGCAGCCTTCGCGACACACGACAGCGCAGAGTCGCTGAGCAGAAACTGATAGCCAAGTTCCGCACACACAAGGACGGCCTCAACCGGGATATTGGGTTCATGTCACACTATTTGTAACCCCCACAGTTGCGTGGACCTGCAGAGTTTCACTGGCTGTCTTGTCTGGAGACAATACACATCTTTTTAGCCTGTCTTGATGCTCTCTCCACTCACATTGTTTTGTTTCTCAAAGACTTGATTAGTTGTAAGTATTCGCATTCCAACCATTATTCATGTAAATTGAGTTTGTGTCTTTATATGCTCTGTTTGTGAACAGAATTCCCACTCACCTGAAGAAGGGGCTTGGAGCTCCGAAAGCTTGTGTGGCTTTTGCTACCAAATAAACCTGTTGGACTTTAACCTGGTGTTGTTAAACTTCTTACTGTGTTTACCCCAGTCCAACGCCGGCATCTCCGCATCATGACTATCAGTCTCTGCTCAGTGTTTGATGGGGACAGTGTAGAGGGAGCTTTACTCTGTATCTAACCCCGTGCTGTACCTGTCCTGGGAGTGTTTGATGGGGACAGTGTAGAGGGAGCTTTACTCTGTATCTAACCCCGTGCTGTACCTGTCCTGGGAGTGTTTGATGGGGACAGTGTAGAGGGAGATTTACTCTGTATCTAACCCCGTGCTGTGCCTGTCCTGGGAATGTTTGATGGGGACAGTGTAGAGGGAGCTTCACTCTGTATCTAACCCCGTGCTGTACCTGTCCTGGGAGTGTTTGATGGGGACAGTGTAGAGGGAGCTTTACTCTGTATCTAACCCCGTGCTGTACCTGTCCTGGGAGTGTTTGATGGGGACAGTGTAGAGGGAGCTTTACTCTGTATCTAACCCTGTGCTGTACCTGTCCTGGGAGTGTTTGATGGGGACAGTGTAGAGGGAGCTTTACTCTGTACCTAACCCTGTGCTGTACCTGTCCTGGGAGCCTTTGATTGGGGACAGCGCAGAAGGAGCTTTGCTCTGTATCTAACCTGTACCTGTCCTGGGAGTGCTTGATGGGGACAGTGTAGAGGGAGCTTCACTCTGTATCTAACCCCGTGCTGTACCTGTCCTGGGAGTGTTTGATGGGGACAGTGTAGAGGGAGCTTTACTCTGTATCTAACCCCGTGCTGTACCTGTCCTGGGAGTGCTTGATGGGGACAGTGTAGAGGGAGCTTTACTCTGTATCTAACCCCGTGCTGTACCTGTCCTGGGAGTGTTTGATGGGGGACAGTGTAGAGGGAGCTTTACTCTGTATCTAACCCCGTGCTGTACCTGTCCTGGGAATGTGTGATGGGGACAGTGTAGAGGGAGCTTTACTCTGTATCTAAGTGGACATCTTGTACAGTATTCATGTAGGTGGACAAATTGATGCGTTGGATAAATGGTTTTATTGAAATTATAGATTTGATTGACATGAATTTTAATTTGAGATTATTTTCCAGTTGGTGAATACAGTTGGTGGAGAATGAATTTGGAGAATTATTGAATGAGATTGTATTGAATTGTTGTGGACACTCACCGAGGAGATTAGCTGGACATGAGAAATGTTCAATTGTTTCTGATATAGTTTCGAGAACTGTGAATTTTACCTGGGTTTGTTGGTGTGATGGTGGCTGGAAAAGATTGAAGGAATCAACATTATCAACATTCCTGTTCACTGGTGGTTAGCAAGCACAGATTAACAATGCAGTCATTCCATTCACAGAGGACCCAGAACATTACAGGACCAGGCCCTTCGGCCCACCATGCCAAGGCTGGATATAGCACTTGGGGCAAATGGGATCAAAGGATGTGGGGAGAAAGCAGGATTGGGCTATTGAGTTGGATGATCAGCCATGATCGTAATGAATGGTGCAGCAGGCTCGAGGGGCTGAATGGCCTCCTCCTAGTCCTGTATTCTATGTTTCCAAGCCTGTGTTGACACATGATACCTTTCTAAACTAGAGACCTTTTGCCTCTACGCGGTCCCTATCCCTCTGTTCGCTGCCCATTCATGTATCTGTCCAGGTGCCTCTTTCCCGCTGCCTCGGAAAAGCAGCCAGCATAATTAAGGACTCCACGCACCCCGGACATTCTCTCTTCCACCTTCTTCCGTCGGGAAAAAGATACAAAAGTCTGAGGTCACGTACCAACCGACTCAAGAACAGCTTCTTCCCTGCTGCTGTCAGACTTTTGAATGGACCGACCTCACATTAAGTTGATCTTTCTCTCCAGCCTAGCTATGACTGTAACACTACATTCTGCACTCTCTCCTTTCCTTCTCTATGAACGGTATGCTTTGTCTGTATAACACGCAAGAAACAATACTTTTCACTGTATCCCAATATGTGTGACAATAATAAATCAAATCAAATAAACGTTGCTATTGTATCTGCTTCTACCCCCTCCTGTGGCAGCGCATTCCAGGCACTTACCACCCTCTGTGTAAAAATCTGCCTCTCACATCTCCTTTAAACTTACTCCCTCTAACGTAAACTGCGTCCCCGAGTAACTGACATTTCTACCCTGGGAAAAAGACTCCAATTATCCATTCTATCTGTGTCTCTCAGCATAAACCTCTATCAGCTCACCTCCGACGTTGCAGTGAGAACAAACCAAGTTTCTCCAACCTCTCCTCATAGCTAATGCCCTCCATACCAGGCAACATCCTGGTAAACCTTTTCTGTATCCTCTCCAAAGCCTCCACATCCTTCTGGTAGTGTGGTGACCAGAATTGTACACAATATTCTAAATGAGGCCGAACTAAAGTTCTATACAGCTGCAGCATGACCTGCCAATTTTTATACTCTGTGCCCTGACCAATGAAGGCGAGGGTGCCGTACACCTTCTTAATCACCTTATCCACTTGTTGCCACTTTCAGGAATCTGTGGACCTGAATGCCCAGATCCCTCTGTATGTTAATGCTTCTAAGGGTTCTGCCATTTACTATATATTTCCATCCTGTATTAGACCTTCCAAAATGCATCACCTCACATTTGTCAGGATTAAATTCCATCTGCCATTTCTCTGCCCAAGTCTCCAGCCTATCTCTATCCTGCTGTATCCTCTGACAATTCTCCTCACTATCCACAACTCCACCAATAAAAGCAAATTACTGTGGATGCTGGAATCTGAAACCAAAAGGGAAAATGCTGGAAAATCTCAGCAGGCCTGGCAGCATCGGTAAGGAGGGAAAAGAACTGACGTTTCGAGTCCAGGTGACTCTTTGTCAAAGCTAAAAGGCAGAGAAAGTGGGAGATATTTATACTGCAGGGGGAGGGAATGAAAGATGAGTCATAGCCGCAGGAACTCATTGTAGCAATGGGTACCCTCATGGGTCCTAGCTACACTTGTCTTTTCATGGGGCATGTAGTCCTTGTTCCAGGCCTCCCAAGGTCCCCTCCCACAACTCATTTACCGGTACATTGATGACTATTTTGGTGCTCTCGTCCAGGCCTGGAAAAATTCATCAACTTTGCTTCCAGTCTCCACCCCTCCATCACCTTCACCAGGTCCATCTCAGACACTTCCCTTCCCTTCCTTGACCTTTCTGTCTCCATTTCTGGCAATAGACTATCTACCAATATCCACTACAAGCCCACTGACTCCCACAGCTATCTGGACTACAGCTCTTCACACCCCACATCCTGTCAGGACTCCATTCCTTTCTCTCAGCTCCTTCGCCTCCATCACATTTGTTCCAATGATGCCACTTTCCAAAGTGGTGCTTCTAATATGTGCTCCTTTTTCCTCAACTGTGGATTCCCATCTACAGTTGTCGACAGGGCCCTCAACAGCGTGCGGTCCATCTCCCGCGCCACGACCCTCACCCCCTCCCCTCCCTCCCAGAACAAAGATAGAGTCCCCCGTGTTCTCACATTTCACCCCACCAGCCTCCACATACAAAGCATAATCCTCCGCCATTTTCACCAACTCCACCGTGATGCCACCACCAAACACATCTTCCCTTCACTCCCTCTGTCAGCATTCCGCAGAGACCGTTCCCTCCGGGATAACCTAGTCCACTCCTCCACGACCCAACATCCACCACCGTCCCCTCATCAAACATCTTTGACAGTTCCTCAAAAAGCTCATCAAGTTTGTGCGACACGACCTTCCCCGCAGAAAGCCATGTTTGTCTACCGCTAATAAATCCATACTTCACCAAGTGTGAGTAATTCCTGTCCCCAAGAATCCTCTCCAATCATTTCCCTACCCCTGCCGAAAGGCTCACCAGCCTGTAATTTCCCAGATTATCCCTGTTACTCTTAAACAAAGGAACAACATTGGCTGTTCTCCAGTCCTCTGGGACCTCTCCTGTAACTAAAGAGGGTACAAAGGTTTTGTACAAGGCCCCAGCAATTTCCTCCCTCGCCTCCCTCAGCATTCTGGGATAGATCCCATCAGGTCCTGGGGACTTGTCTACCTTAATGCTTTTCAAAACACCCAACACCTTTTTTCTACTGATGTGCCCTGGAATATTAACATCCTCCTCCCTCGACTCACCCTCCATTATGTCCTTCTCCTTTGTGAATACCGATGCAATCTATTTGTTAAGAACCTCACTCACTTCCTCCGGCTCCATGTGGAAGTTCCCTTCTTAGGCTTTGAGTGAACCTACCCTGTCCTTGGATACCCTCTTATTCCTTTTATGTGTATACAACGCCCTGGAATTTTCCTTAATGATGTTTGTCACAGACATTTCATGGCCCTCTTTAACCCTCCCAACTCCTTGCTTAAGTTCTTTCCTGTTTTCTTTCTATTATTCAAGAGCTCCGTCTGTCTCAGTCTGGAATAAACTCAGTGACTGAAATGAGAGGCATCGAGACTGGGGAATTCCAAAGATTAATGACTTCCTCTCCAATAAAATCCACTAAATAAACCTTTCTCAGATACTCCCTCTGTGACCAGACACCTGGGAATTTTCTAAATGTTGCTGGGAGTTTGATTTCCTCCATAAATGACTGTGGATTGTTGAGGTTGGAGTAACAGATGAATCATTGCTCTGTTACCAACCCTCTGAGTGAGGCCAGCCTTCCTACATTCCTGAAAGCAGCCTCTGGCTCTGGCCTGACACTCCCCTGCTGGGAATACCTACAGCGAGGCACACACCTCGCTGTCAGCGTCTTCTCCGCTGCGCTTTGTTTACACTGCGAGTGCCGTCTGCCCTCACTCTGCCCTGGCCACCTTCTCAGTATCGAATGGAGAGGCGCCACTCCTTAGCCCCTGAGGAACAGGAACTGCAGGAGGCCATTCAGCCCCTCTATCCTCTTCCACCATTCAATCAGTCCATGGTTGATCAGATTATGGCCTCAACCCCACCACCCCCACCCCCGTACACTGACACCCATGTGAGGTCTACAATCAGTCCAATAAACATCTCCCTTGGTGAAAATTTGAACCGACAATCGCAATGGAGACGTATCTCACCCAGGCCCTCTCCCCCATCCTATCCCTGTAACCCCACACATTTAGCATGGCCAATCCACTTAAAACTACACATTTTGGGACACTAAGGGGCAATTTAGCATGGCCAATCCACCTAACCTGCACATCTTTGGACACTAAGGGGCAATTTATCACGGCCAATCCATCTCACCAGCACATCTTTTTTTGATTTATTTATGGGACATGGGCGTCGCTGGCTGGGCCAGCATTTATTACCCATCCCAAGTTGCCCTTGTTGTGGCTCTGGAGTCACATGTAGGCCGGACCGGGTAAGGACGGCAGATTTCCTTCCCTAAAGGACATTAGTGACCCAGATGGGTTTTTCTGACAATCGACAATGCTTTCATGGTCATCAGTAGATTCTTAATCCCAGATATTTTTTATTGAATTCAGATCCCACCGTCAGCTGCGATGGGATTTGAACCTGGGTTCCCAGAACATTCCCCTGGCTCTCTGGGTTACTGGTCCAGTGACAATACCACCAGGCCATCAACCTCCCAGAGATGTGTTTGGACACATCTTGTGAATTGAAGGGTGTGTGAGAATAAGGGGCACTCAGTTAGATCTGAGATGCAGAGAAATGTATTCACTCCGGAAGGTTGTGGATCTTTAGAATTTTCCAGCGCACAGCTCTGCGGATTTCCAGAGTTTATTCCAGACTGAGACTGTTGGGATTTCTGGACAGATTTGGAAGTGGATTGAGGTATAAGATCAAACATAGAAACATAGAAGATAGGAGCAGGAGGAGGCCTTTCGGCCCTTCCAGCCTGCTCCCCCATTCACCACCATCATGGCTGATTATCCAACCCAATAGCCTCATCCTGCTTTCCCCCCATAACCTTTGACCCCATTCGCCCCAAGTGCTATATCCAGCCGCCCCTTGAATACATTCAATGTTTTGGCATCAGCTCCTTCCTGTGGGAATGAATTCCACAGGCTCACCACTCTCTGGGTGAAGAAATGTCTCCTCACCTCCGTCCTAAATGGTCTACCCTGAATCCTCAGACTGTGACCCCTGGTTCTGGACTCCCCCCACCATCGGGAACATCCTCCCTGCATCCACCCTGTCTAGTCCTGTTAGAATTTTATAAGTCTCTATGAGATCCCCCCTCATTCGTCTGAACTCCAGTGAAAACAATCCTAACCTAGTCAATCTCTCCTCACACATCAGTCCCACCATCCCCGGAATCAGCCTGGTAAACCTTCGCTGCACTCCCTCGAGAGCAAAAACATCCTTCCTCAGAAAAGGAGACCAAAACTGCACACAATACTCTCGGTGTGGCCTCACCAAGGCCCCGTATAATCGCAACAACACATCCCAGCTCCTGTACTCAAAACCTCTCGCAATGAAGGCCGACATACCATTTGCCTTCTTTACTGCCTGCTGCACCTGCATGCTTACCTTCAGCGACTGGTGCACAAGGACACCCAGGTCCCGCTGCACACTCCCCTCTCCCAATTTACACCCATTCAGGTAGTAATCTGCCTTCTTGTCTCGACCTCCAAAGTGAACAACCTCACATTTATATTGAAGACTCAAGGGCTTCCTCCTGTTCCTACTTTTTAGATAAAGAATAAATAACTTTCCGGGTCTTGACGCTGCTGTAACCTACAAGCCACAAACCTCTTTCCCACTCACTCAATCCCGCAGCACCATTTCACCAGAGCTTGGACCAATGAGATGGAGCTGGTTACAATCAGTCCCTTATTCAATCTGATTACCTTGGGCAGCCTGGGATGTGTTGAACACTGCAATAAATCAGAAACATTCTTCAGATCATTAAATTTAACAATTGCATTCATGTTTTCACCTTTATTCTCACAGACCCAACCTCAGTAAAGAGGTGCGAGAGCTGGTGATGTACTGGTGACATCACAGAATCCCCACAGGACAGAAGGAGGCCATACGGCCCATCCAAACTTCACCAACAACAATCCCACTCACGTCCTATCCCCATGATCCCATGTGTTTACCCCACTAGTCCCCCGATATTGAGGGACAATTTAGCATGGCCAATCCCCCTAACCTACACATCTTTGGACACTAAGGGACAATTTAGCATGGCCAATCCACCCTAACCTACACATGTTTGGACATTAAGGGACAATTTAGAATGGCCAATCCCCCTAACCTGCACATCTTTGGACACTAAGGGACAATTTAGCATGGCCAATCCCCCTAACCTACACATGTTTGGACACTAAGGGACAATTTAGCATGGCCAATCCACCTAACCTGCACATCTTTGGACACTAAGGGACAATTTAGCATGGCCAATCCCCCTAACCTACACATCTTTGGACACTAAGGGACAATTTAGCATGGCCAATCCACCCTAACCTACACATGTTTGGACACTAAGGGACAATTTAGCATGGCCAATCCCCCTAACCTACACATCTTTGGACACTAAGGGGCAATTTAACATGGCCAATCCACCTAACCTGCACATCTTTGGACACTAAGGGGCAATTTAACATGGCCAATCCACCTAACCTGAACATCTTTCAGACTGTGGGAGGAAACCGGAGCACCCGGAGGGAACATACACAAATTCACGGGGAGAACATGCAAACTCCACACAGACAGTGACCCAAGCCGGGAATTGAACCCGGGTCCCTGACGCTGTGAGTCAGCAGTGCTAACCACTGTGTCACCGTGCTACCCCTATCATCGGAATAGATGTCCAGGTTAATAGTCTGAGG
>NW_027593589.1:0-29684 GCF_964213995.1 Mustelus asterias
CACCCTCCTTCAACCTTCTTAGCCCTCCTTCACCCTCTTAGACACTCCTTCACCCTCTTACACCCTCTTTCACCCTCCTTCAACCTCCTTCACCCTCCTTCGCCCTCTTACACCCTCTTACACCATCCTTCACCCTCCTTCACCCTCCTTCACCCTCCTTCACCCTGTTACAACCCCGGTCACCCTCTTACACCCTCTTTCACCCTCCTTCATCCTCCTTCAACCTCCTTCAAACTCCTTCAACCTCTTACACCCTCTTACACCTTCTTACACCCTCCTTCACCCTCCTTCACCCTCCTTCACCCTCTTACACGCTCTTACACCCTCTTTCACCTCCCTTCACCCTCCTTCACTCTCCTTCACCTTCTTCCACCCTCTTTCACCCTCCTTCAACCTCCTTCACCCATCGTCACCCTCTTACACCCTCTTACACATCATCCTTCGCCCGCTTAGACCCACTCTTACACTCCGTCACCCTCCTTCACCCTCCTTCACCCTCTTACACCCCCTTACACGCTCTTACACACTCCTTTACCCTCCTTCACCCGTCTTCACCCTCTTAGACCCTCCTTCACCCTCTTACACCTTCTTTCACCCTCCCTCAAACTCCTTCACTCTCCTTCACCCTCTTACACCCTCTTACACCCTCCTTTTCACTCCTTCACCCTCCTTCACCCTCTTACACCCTCTTACACGTTCTTACACCCTCTTTCACCTACCTTCACCCTCCTTCACCCTCCTTCACCCTCCTTCACCGTCTTAGACCCTCTTTCACCCTCCTTCACCCTCCTCCACCCTCCTTCACCCTCTTACACCCTCCTTAACCCTCCTTCACCCTTCTTCACCCTCCTTCACCCTCTTAGACCCTCCTTCACCCTCTTATACCCTGTGTCACCCTCCTTCAAACTCCTTCACCTCCCTTCACCCTCTTACACCCTCTTTCACTCCTTCACCCTCCTTCACCCGCCTTCACCCTCCTTCACCATCTTGCACCCTCCTTCACCCTCCTTCACCCTCTTCCACCCTCTTTCATCCTCCTTCACCCTCCTTCACCTTTTTACACCCTCTTTAAAACTCCTTCATCCTCCTTCACCCATCTTCACCCTCTTACACCCTCTTACACCTTCCTTCACCCTCCCGGACACTCCTTCACTCTCCTTCACCCTCCTTCACCCTCCTTCACCCTCCTTCACCCTCTTGCACCCTCCTTGACCCTCTTATACCCCCGTTCACCCTCCTTCACTCTCCATCACCCTCATACACCCTCTTTCACCGTCCTTCACCCTCCTTCACCCTCCTTCATCCTCCTTCACCATCTTACCCCCTCTTACACTCAATTTCCCCCTCCTACACCCTCCTTCACACTCCTTCGCCCTCTTACTGCCTCTTACACCCTCCTTCACCCTCCTTCACCCTCTTACACCCTCCTTCACCCTACTTCACCCTTCTTCACCCTCCTTCAGCCTCTTAGACCCTCCTTCACCCTCTTACACCCTCTTTCTCCCTCCTTCAACCTCCTTCACCCTCCTTCACACTCTTACAGCCTCTTACACCCTCCTTCACCCTCCTTCGCCCTCCTTCACCCTCTTACACCCTCCTTCACCGTCCTTCACCCTCCTTCACCCTCTTCACCCTCCTTCACCCTCCTTCACCCTCCTTCACCATCTTACCCCCTCTTACACCCAATGTCCCCATCCTACACCCTCCTTCACCCTCCTTCACCCTCTTAGACACTCTTCACCCTACTTCACCCTTCTTCACCCTCCTTCAGCCTCTTAGACCCTCCTTCACCCTCTTACACCCTCTTTCTCCCTCCTTCAACCTCCTTCACCCTCCTTCACACTCTTACAGCCTCTTACACCCTCCTTCACCCTCCTTCAGCCTCCTTCACCCTCTTACACCATCTTTCACCCTCCTTCACCCTCCTTCACCCTCCTTCACCCTCTTTCACCCTCCTTCACCCTCCTTCACCCTCCTTCACCATCTTACCCCCTCTTACACCCAATTTCCCCATCCTACACCCTCCTTCAACCTCCTTCACCCTCCTTCACCCTCTTACACCCTCTTACACCCTCCTTCACCCTCTTTCACCCTCCTTCACCCTCCTTCAACCTCCTTCACCCTCTTACACACTCCTTCACCCTCCTACACCCTCTTTGACCCTCCTTCACCCTCCTTCACCCTCCTTCACCCTCCTTCACCCTCTTACACCCTCGTTCACCCTCCTTCACCCGTCGTCACCCTCTTACACCCTCTTACATCCTCCTTCACCCTCTTACACCCTCGTACACCCACTTACACCCTCCTTGAACCTCCTTCACCCTCTTACACCCTCTTTCACCCTCCTTCACCCTCCTGCGCCCTCCTTCACCCTCTTAAACCCTCCTACGCCCTCTTTCACCCTCCTTCACCCTCCTTCACCCTCCTTCACCCTCTGACACCCTCCTTGACCCTCCTTCACCCACCTTCACCCTTCTTCACCCTCCTTCACCCACTTTCACCCTCCTTCACCCTCTTTCACCCTCCTTCACCCTCCTTCACCCTCCTTCACCCTCTTAAACCCTCTTACATCCTCTTAAACCCTCTTTCACACTCCTTCACCCTCCTTCACCCTCTTACACCCTCTTTCACCCTCCTTCACCCTCTTACACCCTCTTTCACCCTCCTTCAACCTCCTTCAACCTCCTTCACCCCTCCCGCTATCTTTCACCCTCCTTCACCCTCCTTCACCCTCCTTCACCCTCCTTCACCTTCTTGCACCCTCTTTCTCCCTCCTGCAACCTCCTTTACCCTCCTTCACACTCTTACAGCCTCTTACAGCCTCCGTCACCCTCCTTCACCCTCCTTCACCCTCTTACACCCTGCTTCACCCTCCTTCACCCTCCTTCACCCTCTTGCACCCTCCTTCACCCTCTTTCACCCTACTTCACCCTCGCTCACCCTCCTTCACCAT
Source organism: Mustelus asterias (assembly GCF_964213995.1). Classification (NCBI taxonomy): domain Eukaryota; kingdom Metazoa; phylum Chordata; class Chondrichthyes; order Carcharhiniformes; family Triakidae; genus Mustelus; species Mustelus asterias. Next base: position 2,954 of record NW_027593589.1, read on the forward strand.
CTTACACCCTCTTACACCGACTTTCCCCCTCCTACACCCTCCATTACCCTCCTTCACCCTCTTACACCCTCCTTCAACATCTTACATCTTCTTTCACCCTCCTTCAACCTCCTTCACCCAACTTCACCCTCTAACACCCTCTTACACCCTCCTTCACCCTCCTTCACCCTCCTTCAACCTCCTTCACCCTTCTTCACCCTCCTTCACCCTCTTAGACACTCCGTCACCCTCTTACACCCTCTTTTACCCTCCTTCAACCTCCTTCACCCTCCTTCACCCTCTTACACCCTCGTACACCCTCCTTCACCCTCCTTCACCCTCCTTCACCCTCCTTCAACCTCCATCACCCTCGTTCACCCTGTTACACCCCCGTTCACCCTCTTACACCCTCTTTCACCCTCCTTCATCCTCCTTCAACCTCCTTCAAACTCCTTCACCCTCTTACACCCTCTTACACCTTCTTACACCCTCCTTCACCCTCCTTCACCTTCTTACACTCTCTTTCACCCTCCTTCAACCTCTTAGACCCTCTTACACCCTCTTTAACCCTCCTTCAACCTCCTTCACCCATCGTCACCCTCTTACACCCTCTTACATCCTCCTTCACCCTCTTAGACCCACTTTTACACTCCGTCACCCTCCTTCACCCTCCTTCACCCTCTTACACCCTCTTACACGCTCTTACACACTCCTTAACCCTCCTTCACCCTTCTTCACCCTCTTAGGCCCTCCTTCACCCTCTTACACATTCTTTCACCCTCCTTCAAACTCCTTCACCCTCCTTCACCCTCCTTCACCCTCTTACACCCTCCATTAAACTCCTTCACCCTCCTTCACCCTCTTACACCCTCGTACACGCTCTTACACCCTCTTTCACCCTCCTTCACCCTCCTTCACCCTCCTTCACCCTCTTACACCCTCTTTCACCCTCCTTCACCCTCCTTCACCCTCCTTCACCCTCTTACACCCTCCTTCACCCCTCCTTCACCCTTCTTCACCCTCCTTCACCCTCTTAGAACCTCCTTCACACTCTTATACCCTCTGTCACCCTCCTTCAATCTCCTTCACCCTCCTTCACCCTCTTACACCGTCTATCAACCTCCTTCACACTCCTTCACCCTCCTTCACCCTCTAACACCCTCCTTCACCCTCCTTCAACCTCCTTCACCCTCGTACACCCTCCTTCACCCTCTTACACCCTCTTTCACCCTCCTTCACCCTCCTTCACCTTCTTACACCCTCTTTTACCCTCCTTCAACCTCCTTCACCCATCTTCACCCTCTTACACCCTCTTACACCTTCCTTCACCCTCCCGGAGAAGCCTTCACTCTCCTTCAACCTCCTTCACCCTCCTTCACCCTCCTTCACACTCTTACACCCTCCTTGAACCTCTTGCACCCTCTTTCACCCTCCTTCAACCTCCTTCACCCTCCTTCACACTCTTACAGCCTCTTACACCCTCCTTCACCCTCCTTCAGCCTCCTTCACCCTCTTACACCATCTTTCACCCTCCTTCACCCTCCTTCACCCTCCTTCACCCTTCTTCACCCTCCTTCACCCACTTTCACCCTCCTTCACCCTCTTTCACCCTCCTTCACCCTCCTTCACCCTCCTTCACCCTCTTAAACCCTCTTACATCCTCTTAAACCCTCTTTCACACTCCTTCACCCTCCTTCACCCTCTTACACCCTCTTTCACCCTCCTTCACCCTCTTACACCCTCTTTCACCCTCCTTCACCCTCCTTCAACCTCCTTCACCCCTCCCGCTATCTTTCACCCTCCTTCACCCTCCTTCACCCTCCTTCACCCTCCTTCACCTTCTTGCACCCTCTTTCTCCCTCCTGCAACCTCCTTCACCCTCCTTCACACTCTTACAGCCTCTTACAGCCTCCGTCACCCTCCTTCACCCTCCTTCACCCTCTTACACCCTGCTTCACCCTCCTTCACCCTCCTTCACCCTCTTGCACCCTCCTTCACCCTCTTTCACCCTACTTCACCCTCGCTCACCCTCCTTCACCATCTTACACCCTCTTACACCGACTTTCCCCCTCCTACACCCTCCATTACCCTCCTTCACCCTCTTACACCCTCCTTCAACATCTTACATCTTCTTTCACCCTCCTTCAACCTCCTTCACCCAACTTCACCCTCTAACACCCTCTTACACCCTCCTTCACCCTCCTTCACCCTCCTTCAACCTCCTTCACCCTTCTTCACCCTCCTTCACCCTCTTAGACACTCCGTCACCCTCTTACACCCTCTTTTACCCTCCTTCAACCTCCTTCACCCTCCTTCACCCTCTTACACCCTCGTACACCCTCCTTCACCCTCCTTCACCCTCCTTCACCCTCCTTCAACCTCCATCACCCTCGTTCACCCTGTTACACCCCCGTTCACCCTCTTACACCCTCTTTCACCCTCCTTCATCCTCCTTCAACCTCCTTCAAACTCCTTCACCCTCTTACACCCTCTTACACCTTCTTACACCCTCCTTCACCCTCCTTCACCTTCTTACACTCTCTTTCACCCTCCTTCAACCTCTTAGACCCTCTTACACCCTCTTTAACCCTCCTTCAACCTCCTTCACCCATCGTCACCCTCTTACACCCTCTTACATCCTCCTTCACCCTCTTAGACCCACTTTTACACTCCGTCACCCTCCTTCACCCTCCTTCACCCTCTTACACCCTCTTACACGCTCTTACACACTCCTTAACCCTCCTTCACCCTTCTTCACCCTCTTAGGCCCTCCTTCACCCTCTTACACATTCTTTCACCCTCCTTCAAACTCCTTCACCCTCCTTCACCCTCCTTCACCCTCTTACACCCTCCATTAAACTCCTTCACCCTCCTTCACCCTCTTACACCCTCGTACACGCTCTTACACCCTCTTTCACCCTCCTTCACCCTCCTTCACCCTCCTTCACCCTCTTACACCCTCTTTCACCCTCCTTCACCCTCCTTCACCCTCCTTCACCCTCTTACACCCTCCTTCACCCTCCTTCACCCTTCTTCACCCTCCTTCACCCTCTTAGAACCTCCTTCACACTCTTATACCCTCTGTCACCCTCCTTCAATCTCCATCACCCTCCTTCACCCTCTTACACCGTCTATCAACCTCCTTCACACTCCTTCACCCTCCTTCACCCTCTAACACCCTCCTTCACCCTCCTTCAACCTCCTTCACCCTCGTACACCCTCCTGCACCCTATTGCAACCTCTTTGACCCTCCTTCACCCTCCTTCACCCTCTTACACCCTCTTTCACCCTCCTTCACCCTCCTTCACCTTCTTACACCCTCTTTTACCCTCCTTCAACCTCCTTCACCCATCTTCACCCTCTTACACCCTCTTACACCTTCCTTCACCCTCCCGGAGAAGCCTTCACTCTCCTTCAACCTCCTTCACCCTCCTTCACCCTCCTTCACACTCTTACACCCTCCTTGAACCTCTTGCACCCTCTTTCACCCTCCTTCACCCTCCTTCACCCTCCTTCACCATCTTACCCCCTCTTACACCCAATTTCCCCCTCCTACACCCTCCTTCACACTCCTTCACCCTCTTACAGACTCTTACACCCTCCTTCACCCTCCTTCACCCTCTTACACCCTCCTTCACCCTCCTTCACCCTCCTTCACCCTCTTGCACGCTCCTTCACCCTCTTTCACCCTACTTCACCCTCCTTCACCCTCCTTCACCATCTTACACCCTCTTACACCGACTTTCCCCCACCTACACCCTCCATTACTCTCCTTCACCCTCTTACACCCTCTTACACCCTCCTTCACCCTCCTTCACCCTCCTCCACCCTTCTTCACCCTCCTTCACCCTCTTACACCCTCCTTCAACATCTTACACCTTCTTTCACCCTCCTTCAACCTCCTTCACCCAACTTCACCCTCTAACACCCTCTTACACCCTCCTTCACCCTCCTTCACCCTCCTTCACTCACCTTCAACCTCCTTCACCCTCCTTCACCCTCTAACACCCACTTACACCCTCCTTCAACCTCCTTCACCCTCCTTCACCCTCCTTCACCCTCCTTCACCCTCTCACACCCTTTACATCGTCCTTCACTCTTTTCCACACATTTTCACCCTCCTTCATCGTCTTACACCCTCTTTCACCCTCCTTCACCCTCCTTCACTCTCCTTCAACCTCTTACACCCTCCTACACCCTTCTTCACCCTCCTTCAACCTTCTTAACCCTCCTTCACCCTCTTAGACACTCCTTCACCCTCCTACACCCTCTTTCACCCTCCTTCAACCTCCTTCACCCTCCTTCGCCCTCTTACACCCTCTTACACCATCCTTCACCCTCCTTCACCCTCCTTCACCCTCCTTCACCCTGTTACACCCCCGGTCACCCTCTTACTCCCTCTTTCACCCTCCTTCATCCTCCTTCAACCTCCTTCAAACTCCTTCAACCTCTTACACCCTCTTACACCTTCTTACACCCTCCTTCACCCTCCTTCACCCTCCTTCACCCTCTTACACGCTCTTACACCCTCTTTCACCTCCCTTCACCCTCCTTCATTCTCCTTCACCTTCTTCCACCCTCTTTCACCCTCCTTCAACCTCCTTCACCCATCGTCACCCTCCTACACCCTCTTACATCATCTTTCACCCTCTTAGACCCACTCTTACACTCCGTCACCCTCCTTCACCCTCCTTCACCCTCTTACACCCTCTTACACGCTCTTACACACTCCTTTACCCTCCTTCACCCTTCTTCACCCTCTTAGACCCTCCTTCACCCTCTTACACCTTCTTTCACCCTCCCTCAAACTCCTTCACTCTCCTTCACCCTCTTACACCTTCTTTCACCCTCCCTCAAACTCCTTCACTCTCCTTCACCCTCTTACACCCTCTTACACCCTCCTTTTCACTCCTTCACCCTCCTTCACCCTCTTACACCCTCTTACACGTTCTTACACCCTCTTTCACCTACCTTCACCCTCCTTCACCGTCTTAGACCCTCTTTCACCCTCCTTCACCCTCCTCCACCCTCCTTCACCCTCTTACACCCTCCTTAACCCTCCTTCACCCTTCTTCACCCTCCTTCACCCTCTTAGACCCTCCTTCACCCTCTTATACCCTGTGTCACCCTCCTTCAAATTCCTTCACCCTCCTTCACCCTCTTACACCCTCTTTCACTCCTTCACCCTCCTTTACCCGCCTTCACCCTCCTTCACCATCTTGCACCCTCCTTCACCCTCCTTCACCCTCTTACACCCTCTTTCACCCTCCTTCACCCTCCTTCACCTTTTTACACCCTCTTTAAAACTCCTTCATCCTCCTCCACCCATCTTCACCCTCTTACACCCTCTTACACCTTCCTTCACCCTCCCGGAGACTCCTTCACTCTCCTTCACCCTCCTTCACCCTCCTTCACCCTCCTTCACCCTCTTGCACCCTCCTTGACCCTCTTACACCCTCTTTCACCCTCCTTCACTCTCCTTCACCCTCTTACACCCTCTTTCACCTTCCTTCACCCTCCTTCACCCTCCTTCACCCTCCTTCACCCTCCTTCACCATCTTACCCCCTCTTACACTCAATTTCCCCCTCTTACACCCTCCTTCACACTCCTTCACCCTCTTACTGCCTCTTACACCCTCCTTCACCCTCCTTCACCCTCTTACACCCTCCTTCACCCTACTTCACCCTTCTTCACCCTCCTTCAGCCTCTTAGACCCTCCTTCACCCTCTTTCACCCTCTTTCTCCCTCCTTCAACCTCCTTCACCCTCCTTCACACTCTTACAGCCTCTTACACCCTCCTTCACCCTCCTTCACCCTCCTTCACCCTCTTACACCCTCCTTCACCCTCTTTCACCCTCCTTCACCCTCCTTCACACTCCTTCACCATCTTACCCCCTCTTACACCCAATTTCCCCATCCTACACCCTCCTTCACCCTCCTTCACCCTCTTCGACACTCTTCACCCTACTTCACCCTTCTTCACCCTCCTTCAGCCTCTTAGACCCTCCTTCACCCTCTTACACCCTCTTTCTCCCTCCTTCAACCTCCTTCACCCTCCTTCACACTCTTACAGCCTCTTACACCCTCCTTCACCCTCCTTCACCCTCCTTCACCCTCTTTCACCCTCCTTCACCCTACTTCACCCTCCTTCACCCTCCTTCACCCTCTTTCACCCTCCTTCACCCTCCTTCACCCTCCTTCACCATCTTACCCCCTCTTACACCCAATTCCCCCATCCTACACCCTCCTTCACCCTCCTTCACCCTCCTTCACCCTCTTACACCCTCTTACACGCTCTTACACACTCCTTTACCCTCCTTCACCCTTCTTCACCCTCTTAGACCCTCCTTCACCCTCTTACACCTTCTTTCACCCTCCCTCAAACTCCGTCACTCTCCTTCACCCTCTTACACCTTCTTTCACCCTCCCTCAAACTCCTTCACTCTCCTTCACCATCTTACACCCTCTTACACCCGCCTTTTCACTCCTTCACCCTCCTTCACCCTCTTACACCCTCTTACACGTTCTTACACCCTCTTTCACGTACCTTCACCCTCCTTCACCGTCTTAGACCCTCTTTCACCCTCCTTCACCCTCCTCCACCCTCCTTCACCCTCTTACACCCTCCTTAACCCTCCTTCACCCTTCTTCACCCTCCTTCACCCTCTTAGACCCTCCTTCACCCTCTTATACCCTGTGTCACCCTCCTTCAAACTCCTTCACCCTCCTTCACCCTCTTACACCCTCTTTCACTCCTTCACCCTCCTTTACCCGCCTTCACCCTCCTTCACCATCTTGCACCCTCCTTCACCCTCCTTCACCCTCTTACACCCTCTTTCACCCTCCTTCACCCTCCTTCACCTTTTTACACCCTCTTTAAAACTCCTTCATCCTCCTCCACCCATCTTCACCCTCTTACACCCTCTTACACCTTCCTTCACCCTCCCGGAGACTCCTTCACTCTCCTTCACCCTCCTTCACTCTCCTTCACCCTCCTTCACCCTCTTGCACCCTCCTTGACCCTCTTACACCCTCTTTCACCCTCCTTCACTCTCCTTCACCCTCTTACACCCTCTTTCACCTTCCTTCACCCTCCTTCACCCTCCTTCACCCTCCTTCACCCTCCTTCACCATCTTACCCCCTCTTACACTCAATTTCCCCCTCTTACACCCTCCTTCACACTCCTTCACCCTCTTACTGCCTCTTACACCCTCCTTCACCCTCCTTCACCCTCTTACACCCTCCTTCACCCTACTTCACCCTTCTTCACCCTCCCTCAGCCTCTTAGACCCTCCTTCACCCTCTTACACCCTCTTTCTCCCTCCTTCAACCTCCTTCACCCTCCTTCACACTCTTACAGCCTCTTACACCCTCCTTCACCCTCCTTCACCCTCCTTCACCCTCTTACACCCTCCTTCACCCTCTTTCACCCTCCTTCACCCTCCTTCACACTCCTTCACCATCTTACCCCCTCTTACACCCAATTTCCCCATCCTACACCCTCCTTCACCCTCCTTCACCCTCTTCGACACTCTTCACCCTACTTCACCCTTCTTCACCCTCCTTCAGCCTCTTAGACCCTCCTTCACCCTCTTACACCCTCTTTCTCCCTCCTTCAACCTCCTTCACCCTCCTTCACACTCTTACAGCCTCTTACACCCTCCTTCACCCTCCTTCACCCTCCTTCACCCTCTTTCACCCTCCTTCACCCTACTTCACCCTCCTTCACCCTCCTTCACCCTCTTTCACCCTCCTTCACCCTCCTTCACCCTCCTTCACCATCTTACCCCCTCTTACACCCAATTTCCCCATCCTACACCCTCCTTCAACCTCCTTCACCCTCCTTCACCCTCTTACACCCTCTTACACCCTCCTTCACCCTCCTTCACCCTCCTTCACCCTCCTTCAACCTCCATCACCCTCCTTCACCCTGTTACACGCCCGGTCACCCTCTTACACCCTCTTTCACCCTCCTTCATCCTCCTTCAACCTCCTTCAAACTCCTTCACCCTTCCTCACCCTCTTACACCCTCTTTCACCCTCCTTCACCCCCCTGCACCCTCCTTCACCCTCTCACACCCTTTACATCGTCCTTCACTCTTTTCCACACATTTTCACCCTCCTTCATCGTCTTACACCCTCTTTCACCCTCCTTCACCCTCCTTCACTCTCCTTCAACCTCTTACACCCTCCTACACCCTTCTTCACCCTCCTTCAACCTTCTTAACCCTCCTTCACCCTCTTAGACACTCCTTCACCCTCTTACACCCTCTTTCACCCTCCTTCAACCTCCTTCACCCTCCTTCGCCCTCTTACACCCTCTTACACCATCCTTCACCCTCCTTCACCCTCCTTCACCCTCCTTCACCCTGCTACACCCCCGGTCACCCTCTTACACCCTCTTTCACCCTCCTTCATCCTCCTTCAACCTCCTTCAAACTCCTTCAACCTCTTACACCCTCTTACACCTTCTTACACCCTCCTTCACCCTCCTTCACCCTCCTTCACCCTCTTACACGCTCTTACACCCTCTTTCACCTCCCTTCACCCTCCTTCACTCTCCTTCACCTTCTTCCACCCTCTTTCACCCTCCTTCAACCTCCTTCACCCATCGTCACCCTCCTACACCCTCTTACATCATCCTTCACCCTCTTAGACCCACTCTTACACTCCGTCACCCTCCTTCACCCTCCTTCACCCTCTTACACCCTCTTACACGCTCTTACACACTCCTTTACCCTCCTTCACCCTTCTTCACCCTCTTAGACCCTCCTTCACCCTCTTACACCTTCTTTCACCCTCCCTCAAACTCCTTCACTCTCCTTCACCCTCTTACACCCTCTTACACCCTCCTTTTCACTCCTTCACCCTCCTTCACCCTCCTTCACCCTCTTACACCTTCTTTCACCCTCCCTCAAACTCCTTCACTCTCCTTCACCCTCTTACACCCTCTTACACCCTCCTTTTCACTCTTTCACCCTCCTTCACCCTCCTTCACTCTCCTTCAACCTCTTACACCCTCCTACACCCTTCTTCACCCTCCTTCAACCTTCTTAACCCTCCTTCACCCTCTTAGACACTCCTTCACCCTCTTACACCCTCTTTCACCCTCCTTCAACCTCCTTCACCCTCCTTCGCCCTCTTACACCCTCTTACACCATCCTTCACCCTCCTTCACCCTCCTTCACCCTCCTTCACCCTGCTACACCCCCGGTCACCCTCTTACACCCTCTTTCACCCTCCTTCATCCTCCTTCAACCTCCTTCAAACTCCTTCAACCTCTTACACCCTCTTACACCTTCTTACACCCTCCTTCACCCTCCTTCACCCTCCTTCACCCTCTTACACGCTCTTACACCCTCTTTCACCTCCCTTCACCCTCCTTCACTCTCCTTCACCTTCTTCCACCCTCTTTCACCCTCCTTCAACCTCCTTCACCCATCGTCACCCTCCTACACCCTCTTACATCATCCTTCACCCTCTTAGACCCACTCTTACACTCCGTCACCCTCCTTCACCCTCCTTCACCCTCTTACACCCTCTTACACGCTCTTACACACTCCTTTACCCTCCTTCACCCTTCTTCACCCTCTTAGACCCTCCTTCACCCTCTTACACCTTCTTTCACCCTCCCTCAAACTCCTTCACTCTCCTTCACCCTCTTACACCTTCTTTCACCCTCCCTCAAACTCCTTCACTCTCCTTCACCCTCTTACACCCTCTTACACCCTCCTTTTCACTCCTTCACCCTCCTTCACCCTCCTTCACCCTCTTACACGTTCTTACACCCTCTTTCACCGACCTTCACCCTCCTTCACCCTCCTTCACCCTCCTTCACCGTCTTAGACCCTCTTTCACCCTCCTTCACCCTCCTCCACCCTCCTTCACCCTCTTACACCCTCCTTAACCCTCCTTCACCCTTCTTCACCCTCCTTCACCCTCTTAGACCCTCCTTCACCCTCTTATACCCTGTGTCACCCTCCTTCAAACTCCTTCACCCTCCTTCACCCTCTTACACCCTCTTTCACTCCTTCACCCTCCTTCACCCGCCTTCACCTTCCTTCACCATCTTGCACCCTCCTTCACCCTCCTTCACCCTCTTACACCCTCTTTCACCCTCCTTCACCCTCCTTCAGTTTTTTACACCCTCTTTAAAACTCCTTCATCCTCCTTCACCCATCTTCACCCTCTTACACCCTCTTACACCTTCCATCACCCTCCCGGAGACTCCTTCACTCTCCTTCACCCTCCTTCACCCTCTTACACCCTCTTGCACCCTCCTTGACCCTCTTACACCCTCTTTCGCCCTCCTTCACTCTCCTTCACCCTCTTACACCCTCTTTCACCGTCCTTCACCCTCCCTCACCCTCCTTCACCCTCCTTCACCCTACTTCACCATCTTACCCCCTCTTACACTCAATTTCCCCCTCTTACACCCTCCTTCACACTCCTTCACCCTCTTACTGCCTCTTACACCCTCCTTCACCGTCTTAGACCCTCTTTCACCCTCCTTCACCCTCCTCCACCCTCCTTCACCATCTTACACCCTCCTTAACCCTCCTTCACCCTTCTTCACCCTCCTTCACCCTCTTAGACCCTCCTTCACCCTCTTATACCCTGTGTCACCCTCCTTCAAACTCCTTCACCCTCCTTCACCCTCTTACACCCTCTTTCACTCCTTCACCCTCCTTCACCCGCCTTCACCCTCCTTCACCATCTTGCACCCTCCTTCACCCTCCTTCATCCTCTTGCACCCTCTTTCACCCTCCTTCACCCTCCTTCACCTTTTTACACCCTCTTTAAAACTCCTTCATCCTCCTTCACCCATCTTCACCCTCTTACACCCTCTTACACCTTCCTTCACCCTCCCGGAGACTCCTTCACTCTCCTTCACCCTCCTTCACCCTCCTTCACCCTCCGTCACCCTCTTGCACCCTCCTTGACCCTCTTACACCCTCTTTCACCCTCCTTCATCCTCCTTCAACCTCCTTCAAACTCCTTCACCCTTCCTCACCCTCTTACACCCTCTTTCACCCTCCTTCACCCCCCGGCACCCTCCTTCACCCTCTTGCACCCTCCTTAACACTCCTTCACCCTTCTTCGCCCTCCTTCACCCTCTTATACCCTCTGTCACCCTCCTTCAATCTCCTTCACCCTCCTTCACCCTCTTACACCCTCTATCAACCTCCTTCACACTCCTTCACCCTCCTTCACCCTCTAACACCCTCCTTCACCCTCCTTCAACCTCCTTCACCCTCTTACACCCTCCTGCACCCTCTTGCAACCTCTTTGACCCTCCATCACCCTCCTTCACCCTCTTACACCCTATTTAACTCTCCTTCACCCTCCTTCACCTTCTTACACCCTCTTCAAACCTCCTTCAACCTCCTTCACCCATCTTCACCGTCTTACACCCTCTTACACCTTCCTTCACCCTCCCGGAGACTCCTTCACTCTCCTTCAACCTCCTTCACCCTCCTTCACACTCCTTCACACTCTTACACCCTCCTTGACCCTCGTGCACCCTCTTTCACCCTCCTTCACCCTCCTTCACCCTCCTTCACCATCGTACCCCCTCTTACACCCAATTTCCCCCTCCTACACCCTCCTTCACACTCCTTCACCCTCTGACAGACTCTTACACCCTCCTTCACCCTCCTTCACCCTCTTACACCCTCCTTCACCCTCCTTCACCCTCCTTCACCCTCTTGCACGCTCCTTCACTCTCTTTCACCCTCCTTCACCCTCCTTCACCATCTTACCCCCTCTTACACCCAATTTCCCCCTCCTACACCCTCCTTCACACTCCTTCACCCTCTTACAGACTCTTACACCCTCCTTCACCCTCCTTCACCCTCTTACACCCTCCTTCACCCTCCTTCACCCTCTTGCACGCTCCTTCACCCTCTTTCACCCTACTTCACCCTCCTTCACCCTCCTTCACCATCTTACACCCTCTTACACCGACTTTCCCCCACCTACACCCTCCATTACTCTCCTTCACCCTCTTACACCCTCTTACACCCTCCTTCACCCTCCTTCACCCTCCTCCACCCTTCTTCACCCTCCTTCACCCTCTTACACCCTCCTTCAACATCTTACACCTTCTTTCACCCTCCTTCAACCTCCATCGCCCAACATCACCCTCTAACACCCTCTTACAACCTCCTTCACCCTCCTTCCCCCTCCTTCACTCACCTTCAACCTCCTTCACCCTCCTTCACCCTCTAACACCCACTTACACCCTCCTTCAACCTCCTTCACCCTCCTTCACCCTCCTTCACCCTCTCACACCCTTTACATCGTCCTTCACTCTTTTCCACACATTTTCACCCTCCTTCATCGTCGTACACCCTCTTTCACCCTCCTTCACCCTCCTTCACTCTCCTTCAACCTCTTACACCCTCCTACACCCTTCTTCACCCTCCTTCAACCTTCTTAACCCTCCTTCACCCTCTTAGACACTCCTTCACCCTCTTACACCCTCTTTCACCCTCCTTCAACCTCCTTCACCCTCCTTCGCCCTCTTACACCCTCTTACACCATCCTTCACCCTCCTTCACCCTCCTTCACCCTCCTTCACCCTGTTACACCCCCGGTCACCCTCTTACACCCTCTTTCACCCTCCTTCATCCTCCTTCAACCTCCTTCAAACTCCTTCAACCTCTTACACCCTCTTACACCTTCTTACACCCTCCTTCACCCTCCTTCACCCTCCTTCACCCTCTTACACGCTCTTACACCCTCTTTCACCTCCCTTCACCCTCCTTCACTCTCCTTCACCTTCTTCCACCCTCTTTCACCCTCCTTCAACCTCCTTCACCCATCGTCACCCTCCTACACCCTCTTACATCATCCTTCACCCTCTGAGACCCACTCTTACACTCCGTCACCCTCCTTCACCCTCCTTCACCCTCTTACACCCTCTTACACGCTCTTACACACTCCTTTACCCTCCTTCACCCTTCTTCACCCTCTTAGACCCTCCTTCACCCTCTTACACCTTCTTTCACCCTCCCTCAAACTCCTTCACTCTCCTTCACCCTCTTACACCTTCTTTCACCCTCCCTCAAACTCCTTCACTCTCCTTCACCCTCTTACACCCTCTTACACCCTCCTTTTCACTCCTTCACCCTCCTTCACCCTCCTTCACCCTCTTACACGTTCTTACACCCTCTTTCACCGACCTTCACCCTCCTTCACCCTCCTTCACCGTCTTAGACCCTCTTTCACCCTCCTTCACCCTCCTCCACCCTCCTTCACCCTCTTACACCCTCCTTAACCCTCCTTCACCCTTCTTCACCCTCCTTCACCCTCTTAGACCCTCCTTCACCCTCTTATACCCTGTGTCACCCTCCTTCAAACTCCTTCACCCTCCTTCACCCTCTTACACCCTCTTTCACTCCTTCACCCTCCTTCACCCGCCTTCACCCTCCTTCACCATCTTGCACCCTCCTTCACCCTCCTTCACCCTCTTACACCCTCTTTCACCCTCCTTCACCCTCCTTCACCTTTTTACACCCTCTTTAAAACTCCTTCATCCTCCTTCACCCATCTTCACCCTCTTACACCCTCTTACACCTTCCATCACCCTCCCGGAGACTCCTTCACTCTCCTTCACCCTCCTTCACCCTCCTTCACCCTCTTAGACCCTCCTTCACCCTCTTATACCCTGTGTCACCCTCCTTCAAACTCCTTCACCCTCCTTCACCCTCTTACACCCTCTTTCACTCCTTCACCCTCCTTCACCCGCCTTCACCCTCCTTCACCATCTTGCACCCTCCTTCACCCTCCTTCACCCTCTTACACCCTCTTTCACCCTCCTTCACCCTCCTTCACCTTTTTACACCCTCTTTAAAACTCCTTCATCCTCCTTCACCCATCTTCACCCTCTTACACCCTCTTACACCTTCCATCACCCTCCCGGAGACTCCTTCACTCTCCTTCACCCTCCTTCACCCTCCTTCACCCTCCTTCACCCTCTTGCACCCTCCTTGACCCTCTTACACCCTCTTTCACCCTCCTTCACTCTCCTTCACCCTCTTACACCCTCTTTCACCGTCCTTCACCCTCCCTCACCCTCCTTCACCCTCCTTCACCCTCCTTCACCATCTTACCCCCTCTTACACTCAATTTCCCCCTCTTACACCCTCCTTCACACTCCTTCACCCTCTTACTGCCTCTTTCACCCTCCTTCACCCTCCTTCACCCTCTTACACCCTCCTTCACCCTACTTCACCCTTCTTCACCCTCCTTCAGCCTCTTAGACCCTCCTTCACCCTCTTACACCCTCTTCCTCCCTCCTTCAACCTCCTTCACCCTCCTTCACACTCTTACAGCCTCTTACACCCTCCTTCACCCTCCTTCACCCTCCTTCACCCTCCTTCACCCTCTTACACCCTCCTTCACCCTCCTTCACCCTCCTTCACCCTCCTTCACCCTCTTTCACCCTCCTTCACCCTCCTTCACACTCCTTCACCATCTTACCCCCTCTTACACCCAATTTCCCCATCCTACACCCTCCTTCACCCTCTTCGACACTCTTCACCCTACTTCACCCTTCTTCACCCTCCTTCAGCCTCTTAGACCCTCCTTCACCCTCTTACACCCTCTTTCGCCCTCCTTCAACCTCCTTCACCCTCCTTCACACTCTTACAGCCTCTTACACCCTCCTTCACCCTCCTTCACCCTCTTTCACCCTCCTTCACCCTCCTTCACCCTCCTTCACCCTCCTTCACCCTCTTTCACCCTCCTTCACCCTCCTTCACCCTCCTTCACCATCTTACCCCCTCTTACACCCAATGTCCCCATCCTACACCCTCTTACACCCTCCTTCACCCTCCTTCACCCTCCTTCACCCTCCTTCAACCGCCATCACCCTCCTTCACCCTGTTACACCCCCGGTCACCCTCTTACACCCTCTTTCACCCTCCTTCATCCTCCTTCAACCTCCTTCAAACTCCTTCACCCTTCCTCACCCTCTTACACCCTCTTTCACCCTCCTTCACCCCCCTGCACCCTCCTTCACCCTCTTGCACCCTCCTTAACACGCCTTCACCCTTCTTCGCCCTCCTTCACCCTCTTATACCCTCTGTCACCCTCCTTCAAACTCCTTCACCCTCCTTCACCCTCTTACACCCTCTAACACCCTCTTTCAAACTCCTTCACCCTCCTTCACCCTCTTTAACCCTCCTTCAACCTCCTTCACCCATCGTCACCCTCTTACACCCTCTTTCACCCTCCTTCACTCTCCTTCACCCTCTTACACTCTCTTTCACCGTCCTTCACCCGTCTTCACCCTCCTTGAACCCTCTTTCACCCTCCTTCAACCTCCTTCACCCTCCTTCGCCCTCTTACACCCTCTTACACCATCCTTCACCCTCCTTCACCCTCCTTCACCCTCCTTCACCCTGTTACACCCCCGGTCACCCTCTTACACCCTCTTTCACCCTCCTTCATCCTCCTTCAACCTCCTTCAAACTCCTTCAACCTCTTACACCCTCTTACACCTTCTTACACCCTCCTTCACCCTCCTTCACCCTCTTACACGCTCTTACACCCTCTTTCACCTCCCTTCACCCTCCTTCACTCTCCTTCACCTTCTTCCACCCTCTTTCACCCTCCTTCAACCTCCTTCACCCATCGTCACCCTCCTACACCCTCTTACATCATCCTTCACCCTCTTAGACCCATTCTTACACTCCGTCACCCTCCTTCACCCTCCTTCACCCTCTTACACCCTCTTACACGCTCTTACACACTCCTTTACCCTCCTTCACCCTTCTTCACCCTCTTAGACCCTCCTTCACCCTCTTACACCTTCTTTCACCCTCCCTCAAACTCCTTCACTCTCCTTCACCCTCTTACACCTTCCATCACCCTCCCGGAGACTCCTTCACTCTCCTTCACCCTCCTTCACCCTCCTTCACCCTCTTAGACCCTCCTTCACCCTCTTATACCCTGTGTCACCCTCCTTCAAACTCCTTCACCCTCCTTCACCCTCTTACACCCTCTTTCACTCCTTCACCCTCCTTCACCCGCCTTCACCCTCCTTCACCATCTTGCACCCTCCTTCACCCTCCTTCACCCTCTTACACCCTCTTTCACCCTCCTTCACCCTCCTTCACCTTTTTACACCCTCTTTAAAACTCCTTCATCCTCCTTCACCCATCTTCACCCTCTTACACCCTCTTACACCTTCCATCACCCTCCCGGAGACTCCTTCACTCTCCTTCACCCTCCTTCACCCTCCTTCACCCTCCTTCACCCTCTTGCACCCTCCTTGACCCTCTTACACCCTCTTTCACCCTCCTTCACTCTCCTTCACCCTCTTACACCCTCTTCACCGTCCTTCACCCTCCCTCACCCTCCTTCACCCTCCTTCACCCTCCTTCACCATCTTACCCCCTCTTACACTCAATTTCCCCCTCTTACACCCTCCTTCACACTCCTTCACCCTCTTACTGCCTCTTTCACCCCCTCACCCTCCTTCACCCTCTTACACCCTCCTTCACCCTACTTCACCCTTCTTCACCCTCCTTCAGCCTCTTAGACCCTCCTTCACCCTCTTACACCCTCTTCCTCCCTCCTTCAACCTCCTTCACCCTCCTTCACACTCTTACAGCCTCTTACACCCTCCTTCACCCTCCTTCACCCTCCTTCACCCTCCTTCACCCTCTTACACCCTCCTTCACCCTCCTTCACCCTCCTTCACCCTCCTTCACCCTCTTTCACCCTCCTTCACCCTCCTTCACACTCCTTCACCATCTTACCCCCTCTTACACCCAATTTCCCCATCCTACACCCTCCTTCACCCTCTTCGACACTCTTCACCCTACTTCACCCTTCTTCACCCTCCTTCAGCCTCTTAGACCCTCCTTCACCCTCTTACACCCTCTTTCGCCCTCCTTCAACCTCCTTCACCCTCCTTCACACTCTTACAGCCTCTTACACCCTCCTTCACCCTCCTTCACCCTCTTCATCACCCTCCTTCACCCTCCTTCACCCTCCTTCACCCTCCTTCACCCTCTTTCACCCTCCTTCACCCTCCTTCACCCTCCTTCACCATCTTACCCCCTCTTACACCCAATGTCCCCATCCTACACCCTCTTACACCCTCCTTCACCCTCCTTCACCCTCCTTCACCCTCCTTCAACCTCCATCACCCTCCTTCACCCTGTTACACCCCCGGTCACCCTCTTACACCCTCTTTCACCCTCCTTCATCCTCCTTCAACCTCCTTCAAACTCCTTCACCCTTCCTCACCCTCTTACACCCTCTTTCACCCTCCTTCACCCCCCTGCACCCTCCTTCACCCTCTTGCACCCTCCTTAACACGCCTTCACCCTTCTTCGCCCTCCTTCACCCTCTTATACCCTCTGTCACCCTCCTTCAAACTCCTTCACCCTCCTTCACCCTCTTACACCCTCTAACACCCTCTTTCAAACTCCTTCACCCTCCTTCACCCTCTTTAACCCTCCTTCAACCTCCTTCACCCATCGTCACCCTCTTACACCCTCTTTCACCCTCCTTCACTCTCCTTCACCCTCTTACACTCTCTTTCACCGTCCTTCACCCGTCTTCACCCTCCTTGAACCCTCTTTCACCCTCCTTCAACCTCCTTCACCCTCCTTCGCCCTCTTACACCCTCTTACACCATCCTTCACCCTCCTTCACCCTCCTTCACCCTCCTTCACCCTGTTACACCCCCGGTCACCCTCTTACACCCTCTTTCACCCTCCTTCATCCTCCTTCAACCTCCTTCAAACTCCTTCAACCTCTTACACCCTCTTACACCTTCTTACACCCTCCTTCACCCTCCTTCACCCTCTTACACGCTCTTACACCCTCTTTCACCTCCCTTCACCCTCCTTCACTCTCCTTCACCTTCTTCCACCCTCTTTCACCCTCCTTCAACCTCCTTCACCCATCGTCACCCTCCTACACCCTCTTACATCATCCTTCACCCTCTTAGACCCATTCTTACACTCCGTCACCCTCCTTCACCCTCCTTCACCCTCTTACACCCTCTTACACGCTCTTACACACTCCTTTACCCTCCTTCACCCTTCTTCACCCTCTTAGACCCTCCTTCACCCTCTTACACCTTCTTTCACCCTCCCTCAAACTCCTTCACTCTCCTTCACCCTCTTACATCTTCTTTCACCCTCCCTCAAACTCCTTCACTCTCCTTCACCCTCTTACACCTTTTACACCCTCCTTTTCACTCCATCACCCTCCTTCACCCTCTTACACCCTCTTACACGTTCTTACACCCTCTTTCACCTACCTTCACCCTCCTTCACCCTCCTTCACCCTCCTTCACCGTCTTAGACCCTCTTTCACCCTCCTTCACCCTCCTCCACCCTCCTTCACCCTCTTACACCCTCCTTAACCCTCCTTCACCCTTCTTCACCCTCCTTCACCCTCTTAGACCCTCCTTCACCCTCTTATACCCTGTGTCACCCTCCTTCAAACTCCTTCACCCTCCTTCACCCTCTTACACCCTCTTTCACTCCTTCACCCTCCTTCACCCGCCTTCACCCTCCTTCACCATCTTGCACCCTCCTTCACCCTCCTTCACCCTCTTCCACCCTCTTTCATCCTCCTTCACCCTCCTTCACCTTTTTACACCCTCTTTAAAACTCCTTCATCCTCCTTCACCCATCTTCACCCTCTTACACCCTCTTACACCTTCCTTCACCCTCCCGGACACTCCTTCACTCTCCTTCACCCTCCTTCACCCTCCTTCACCCTCCTTCACCCTCTTGCACCCTCCTTGACCCTCTTATACCCCCGTTCACCCTCCTTCACTCTCCATCACCCTCATACACCCTCTTTCACCGTCCTTCACCCTCCTTCACCCTCCTTCATCCTCCTTCACCATCTTACCCCCTCTTACACTCAATTTCCCCCTCCTACACCCTCCTTCACACTCCTTCGCCCTCTTACTGCCTCTTACACCCTCCTTCACCCTCCTTCACCCTCTTACACCCTCCTTCACCCTACTTCACCCTTCTTCACCCTCCTTCAGCCTCTTAGACCCTCCTTCACCCTCTTACACCCTCTTTCTCCCTCCTTCAACCTCCTTCACCCGCCTTCACCCCTCCTTCACCATCTTGCACCCTCCTTCACCCTCCTTCACCCTCTTACACCCTCTTTCACCCTCCTTCACCCTCCTTCACCTTTTTACACCCTCTTTAAAACTCCTTCATCCTCCTTCACCCATCTTCACCCTCTTACACCCTCTTACACCTTCCTTCACCCTCCCGGAGACTCCTTCACTCTCCTTCACCCTCCTTCACCCTCCTTCACCCTCTTGCACCCTCCTTGACCCTCTTACACCCTCTTTCACCCTCCTTCACTCTCCTTCACCCTCTTACACCCTCTTTCACCCTCCTTCACCCTCCTTCACCCTCCTTCACCCTCCTTCACCATCTTACCCACTCTTACAATCAATTTCCCCCTCTTACACCCTCCTTCACACTCCTTCACCCTCTTACTGCCTCTTACACCCTCCTTCACCCTCCTTCACCCTCTTACACCCTCCTTCACCCTACTTCACCCTTCTTCACCCTCCTTCAGCCTCTTAGACCCTCCTTCGCCCTCTTACACCCTCTTTCTCCCTCCTTCAACCTCCTTCACCCTCCTTCACACTCTTACAGCCTCTTACACCCTCCTTCACCCTCCTTCACCCTCCTTCACCCTCTTACACCCTCCTTCACCCTCCTTCACCCTCCTTCACCCTCCTTCACCCTCTTTTACCCTCCTTCACCCTCCTTCACATTCCTTCACCATCTTACCCCCTCTTACACCCAATTTCCCCATCCTACACCCTCCTTCACCCTCCTTCACCCTCTTCGACACTCTTCACCCTACTTCACCCTTCTTCACCCTCCTTCAGCCTCTTAGACCCTCCTTCACCCTCTTACACCCTCTTTCTCCCTCCTTCAACCTCCTTCACCCTCCTTCACACTCTTACAGCCTCTTACACCCTCCTTCACCCTCCTTCACCCTCCTTCACCCTCTTTCACCCTCCTTCACCCTCCTTCACCCTCCTTCACCCTCCTTCACCCTCTTTCACCCTCCTTCACCCTCCTTCACCCTCCTTCACCATCTTACCCCCTCTTACACCCAATTTCCCCATCCTACACCCTCCTTCAACCTCCTTCACCCTCCTTCACCCTCTTACACCCTCTACACCCTCCTTCACCCTCCTTCACCCTCCTTCACCCTCCTTCAACCTCCATCACCCTCCCTCACCCTGTTACACCCCCGGTCACCCTCTTACACCCTCTTTCACCCTCCTTCATCCTCCTTCAACCTCCTTCAAACTCCTTCACCCTTCCTCACCCTCTACACCCTCTTTCACCCTCCTTCAGCCCCCTGCACCCTCCTTCACCCTCTTGCACCCTCCTGAACACTCCTTCACCCTTCTTCGCCCTCCTTCACCCTCTTATACCCTCTGTCACCCTCCTTCAAACTCCTTCACCCTCCTTCACCCTCTTACACCCTCTAACACCCTCTGTCAAACTCCTTCACCCTCCTTCACCCTCTTTAACCCTCCTTCAACCTCCTTCACCCATCGTCACCCTCTTACACCCTCTTTCACCCTCCTTCACTCTCCTTCACCCTCTTACACTCTCTTTCACCGTCCTTCACCCTTCTTCACCCTCCTTGAACCTTCTTAACCCTCCTTCACCCTCTTAGACACTCCTTCACCCTCTTACACCCTCTTTCACCCTCCTTCAACCTCCTTCACCTTCCTTCGCCCTCTTACACCCTCTTACACCATCCTTCAGCCTCCTTCACCCTCCTTCACCCTCCTTCACCCTGTTACACCCCCGGTCACCCTCTTACTCCCTCTTTCACCCTCCTTCATCCTCCTTCAACCTCCTTCAAACTCCTTCAACCTCTTACACCCTCTTACACCTTCTTACACCCTCCTTCACCCTCCTTCACCCTCTTACACGCTCTTACACCCTCTTTCACCTCCCTTCACCCTCCTTCACTCTCCTTCACCTTCTTCCACACTCTTTCACCCTCCTTCAACCTCCTTCACCCATCGTCACCCTCCTACACCCTCTTACATCATCCTTCACCCTCTTAGACCCACTCTTACACTCCGTCACCCTCCTTCACCCTCCTTCACCCTCTTACACCCTCTTACACCCTCTTACACACTCCTTTACCCTCCTTCACCCTTCTTCACCCTCTAAGACCCTCCTTCACCCTCTTACACCTTCTTTCACCCTCCCTCAAACTCCTTCACTCTCCTTCACCCTCTTACACCTTCTTTCACCCTCCCTCAAACTCCTTCACTCTCCTTCACGCTCTTACACCCTCTTACACCCTCCTTTTCACTCCTTCACCCTCCTTCACCCTCTTAAACCCTCTTACACGTTCTTACACCCTCTTTCACCTACCTTCACCTCCTTCACCCTCCTTCACCCTCCTTCACCGTCATAGACCCTCTTTCACCCTCCTTCACCCTCCTCCACCCTCCTTCACCCTCTTACACCCTCCTTAACCCTCCTTCACCCTTCTTCACCCTCCTTCACCCTCTTAGACCCTCCTTCACCCTCTTATACCCTGTGTCACCCTCCTTCAAACTCCTTCCCCCTCCTTCACCCTCTTACACCCTCTTTCACTCCTTCACCCTCCTTCACCCGCCTTCACCCTCCTTCACCATCTTGCACCCTCCTTCACCCTCCTTCACCCTCTTACACCCTCTTTCACCCTCCTTCACCCTCCTTCACCTTTCTACACCCTCTTTAAAACTCCTTCATCCTCCTTCACCCATCTTCACCCTCTTACACCCTCTTACACCTTCCTTCACCCTCCCGGAGACCCCTTCACTCTCCTTCACCCTCCTTCACCCTCCTTCACCCTCCTTCACCCTCTTGCACCCTCCTTGACCCTCTTACACCCTCTTTCACCCTCCTTCACTCTCCTTCACCCTCTTACACCCTCTTTCACCGTCCTTCACCCTCCTTCACCCTCCTTCACCCTCCTTCACCATCTTACCCACTCTTACACTCAATTTCCCACTCTTACACCCTCCTTCACACTCCTTCACCCTCTTACTGCCTCTTACACCCTCCTTCACCCTCCTTCACCCTCTTACACCCTCCTTCACCCTACTTCACCCTTCTTCACCCTCCTTCAGCCTCTTAGACCCTCCTTCACCCTCTTACACCCTCTTTCTCCCTCCTTCAACCTCCTTCACCTCCTTCACACTCTTACAGCCTCTTACACCCTCCTTCACCCTCCTTCACCCTCCTTCACCCTCTTACACCCTCCTTCACCCTCCTTCACCCTCCTTCACCCTCCTTCACCCTCTTTTACCCTCCTTCACCCTCCTTCACACTCCTTCACCATCTTACCCCCTCTTACACCCAATTTCCCCATCCTACACCCTCCTTCACCCTCCTTCACCCTCTTCGACACTCTTCACCCTACTTCACCCTTCTTCACCCTCCTTCAGCCTCTTAGACCCTCCTTCACCCTCTTACACCCTCTTTCTCCCTCCTTCAACCTCCTTCACCCTCCTTCACACTCTTACAGCCTAACCTCTTACACCCTCCTTCACCCTCGTTCACCCTCCTTCACCCTCTTTCACCCTCCTTCACCCTCCTTCACCCTCCTTCACCCTCCTTCACCCTCTTTCACCCTCCTTCACCCTCCTTCACCCTCCTTCACCATCTTACCCCCTCTTACACCCAATTTCCCCATCCTACACCCTCCTTCAACCTCCTTCACCCTCCTTCACCCTCTTACACCCTCTACACCCTCCTTCACCCTCCTTCACCCCTCCTTCACCCTCCTTCACCCTGTTACACCCCCGGTCACCCTCTTACACCCTCTTTCACCCTCCTTCATCCTCCTTCAACCTCCTTCAAACTCCTTCACCCTTCCTCACCGTCTTACACCCTCTTTCACCCTCCTTCACCCCCCTGCACCCTCCTTCACCCTCTTGCACCCTCCTTAACACTCCTTCACCCTTCTTCGCCCTCCTTCACCCTCTTATACCCTCTGTCACCCTCCTTCAAACTCCTTCACCCTCCTTCACCCTCTTACACCCTCTAACACCCTCTTTCAAACTCCTTCACCCTCCTTCACCCTCTTTAACCCTCCTTCAACCTCCTTCACCCATCGTCACCCTCTTACACCCTCTTTCACCCTCCTTCACTCTCCTTCACCCTCTTACACTAGGCTCTTTCACCGTCCTTCACCCTCCTTCACCCTGCTTCACCATCTTACCCCCTCTTACACTCAATTCCCCACCTACACCCTCCTTCACACTCCTTCACCCTCTTACAGCTTCTTACACCCTCCTTCACCCTCCTTCACCCTCTTACACCCTCCTTCACCCTACTTCACCCTTCTTCACCCTCCTTCAGCCTCTTAGACCCTCCTTCACCCTCTTACACCCTCTTTCTCCCTCCTTCAACCTCCTTCACCCTCTTTCACACTCTTACAGCCTCTTACACCCTCCTTCACCCTCCTTCACCCTCCTTCACCCTCTTACACCCTCCTTCACCCTCCTTCACCCTCCTTCACCCTCCTTCACCCTCTTTCACCCTCCTTCACCCTCCTTCACCCCCTTCACCATCTTACCCCCTCTTACACCCAATTTCCCCCTCCTACACCCTCCTTCACCCTCCTTCACCCTCTTAGACACTCCTTCACCCTCTTACACCCTCTTTCACCCTCCTTCAACCTCCTTCACCCTCCTTCACCCTCTTACACCCTCTTACACCCTACTTCACCCTCCTTCACCCTCCTTCACCCTCCTTCAACCTCCATCACCCTCCTTCACCCTGTTTCACCCCCGGTCACCCTCTTACACCCTCTTTCATGCTCCTTCATCCTCCTTCAACCTCCTTCAAACTCCTTCACTCTTCCTCACCCTCTTACACCCTCTTTCACCCTCCTTCACCCCCCTGCACCCTCCTTCACCCTCTTGCACCCTCCTTATCATCCTTCACCCTTCTTCACCCTCCTTCACCCTCTCACACCCTTTACATCGTCCTTCACTCTTTTCCACACATTTTCACCCTCCCTTCATCGTCTTACACCCTCTTTCACCCTCCTTCACCCTCCTTCACTCTCCTTCAACCTCTTACACCCTCCTACACCCTTCTTCACCCTCCTTCAACCTTCTTAACCCTCCTTCACCCTCTTAGACACTCCTTCACCCTCTTACACCCTCTTTCACCCTCCTTCAACCTCCTTCACCCTCCTTCGCCCTCTTACACCCTCTTACACCATCCTTCACCCTCCTTCACCCTCCTTCACCCTCCTTCACCCTGCTACACCCCCGGTCACCCTCTTACACCCTCTTTCACCCTCCTTCATCCTCCTTCAACCTCCTTCAAACTCCTTCAACCTCTTACACCCTCTTACACCTTCTTACACCCTCCTTCACCCTCCTTCACCCTCCTTCACCCTCTTACACGCTCTTACACCCTCTTTCACCTCCCTTCACCCTCCTTCACTCTCCTTCACCTTCTTCCACCCTCTTTCACCCTCCTTCAACCTCCTTCACCCATCGTCACCCTCCTACACCCTCTTACATCATCCTTCACCCTCTTAGACCCACTCTTACACTCCGTCACCCTCCTTCACCCTCCTTCACCCTCTTACACCCTCTTACACGCTCTTACACACTCCTTTACCCTCCTTCACCCTTCTTCACCCTCTTAGACCCTCCTTCACCCTCTTACACCTTCTTTCACCCTCCCTCAAACTCCTTCACTCTCCTTCACCCTCTTACACCTTCTTTCACCCTCCCTCAAACTCCTTCACTCTCCTTCACCCTCTTACACCCTCTTACACCCTCCTTTTCACTCCTTCACCCTCCTTCACCCTCCTTCACCCTCTTACACGTTCTTACACCCTCTTTCACCGACCTTCACCCTCCTTCACCCTCCTTCACCCTCCTTCACCGTCTTAGACCCTCTTTCACCCTCCTTCACCCTCCTCCACCCTCCTTCACCCTCTTACACCCTCCTTAACCCTCCTTCACCCTTCTTCACCCTCCTTCACCCTCTTAGACCCTCCTTCACCCTCTTATACCCTGTGTCACCCTCCTTCAAACTCCTTCACCCTCCTTCACCCTCTTACACCCTCTTTCACTCCTTCACCCTCCTTCACCCGCCTTCACCCTCCTTCACCATCTTGCACCCTCCTTCACCCTCCTTCACCCTCTTACACCCTCTTTCACCCTCCTTCACCCTCCTTCAGTTTTTACACCCTCTTTAAAACTCCTTCATCCTCCTTCACCCATCTTCACCCTCTTACACCCTCTTACACCTTCCATCACCCTCCCGGAGACTCCTTCACTCTCCTTCACCCTCCTTCACCCTCTTACACCCTCTTGCACCCTCCTTGACCCTCTTACACCCTCTTTCACCCTCCTTCACTCTCCTTCACCCTCTTACACCCTCTTTCACCGTCCTTCACCCTCCCTCACCCTCCTTCACCCTCCTTCACCCTACTTCACCATCTTACCCCCTCTTACACTCAATTTCCCCCTCTTACACCCTCCTTCACACTCCTTCACCCTCTTACTGCCTCTTACACCCTCCTTCACCGTCTTAGACCCTCTTTCACCCTCCTTCACCCTCCTCCACCCTCCTTCACCATCTTACACCCTCCTAAACCCTCCTTCACCCTTCTTCACCCTCCTTCACCCTCTTAGACCCTCCTTCACCCTCTTATACCCTGTGTCACCCTCCTTCAAACTCCTTCACCCCCTTCACCCTCTTACACCCTCTTTCACTCCTTCACCCTCCTTCACCCGCCTTCACCCTCCTTCACCATCTTGCACCCTCCTTCACCCTCCTTCATCCTCTTACACCCTCTTTCACCCTCCTTCACCCTCCGTCACCTTTTTACACCCTCTTTAAAACTCCTTCATCCTCCTTCACCCATCTTCACCCTCTTACACCCTCTTACACCTTCCTTCACCCTCCCGGAGACTCCTTCACTCTCCTTCACCCTCCTTCACCCTCCTTCACCCTCCGTCACCCTCTTGCACCCTCCTTGACCCTCTTACACCCTCTTTCACCCTCCTTCATCCTCCTTCAACCTCCTTCAAACTCCTTCACCCTTCCTCACCCTCTTACACCCTCTTTCACCCTCCTTCACCCCCCGGCACCCTCCTTCACCCTCTTGCACCCTCCTTAACACTCCTTCACCCTTCTTCGCCCTCCTTCACCCTCTTATACCCTCTGTCACCCTCCTTCAATCTCCTTCACCCTCCTTCACCCTCTTACACCCTCTATCAACCTCCTTCACACTCCTTCACCCTCCTTCACCCTCTAACACCCTCCTTCACCCTCCTTCAACCTCCTTCACCCTCTTACACCCTCCTGCACCCTCTTGCAACCTCTTTGACCCTCCATCACCCTCCTTCACCCTCTTACACCCTATTTAACTCTCCTTCACCCTCCTTCACCTTCTTACACCCTCTTCAAACCTCCTTCAACCTCCTTCACCCATCTTCACCGTCTTACACCCTCTTACACCTTCCTTCACCCTCCCGGAGACTCCTTCACTCTCCTTCAACCTCCTTCACCCTCCTTCACACTCCTTCACACTCTTACACCCTCCTTGACCCTCGTGCACCCTCTTTCACCCTCCTTCACCCTCCTTCACCCTCCTTCACCATCGTACCCCCTCTTACACCCAATTTCCCCCTCCTACACCCTCCTTCACACTCCTTCACCCTCTGACAGACTCTT
>NW_027593590.1:0-29673 GCF_964213995.1 Mustelus asterias
CTCCCCCCTGTCGGAACAAGGTGAGGAATTCAGAGAGAGATCCTGCATTCCCCTAGCGCCCGCCACCCCCTCGCGACATCCCACAGAGTCTCACAACCACCGTGTCTGAAGTGGGGTCACTGTTGTGATGTCGAGAATGTGGCAGCAAAACAGCGCACAGCAAGATCCCAATGTAATGCTGCTCCAGAACAGCTGTTTTTTCAGCGATTTAGGATGTCGATTAATATTCACCTCAGGATTACGCCCCCCCTCCCCGCCCCCCCCCCTGGCTTCCCCCCACCGGCTTCCCCCCCCACCACAACTCACTCCACCCTGCACCCATCCTTCCTCCAAATAGTGGCCAAGGGATCTTTTACACCCACCCTGAGACAGAACCTCGGTTTAAAAGTTGTAAAGCTTATTTATTCGTGTCACAGGTAGGCTCACATTAACACTGCAATGAAGTTCCTGTGAAATTCCCCCAGTCGCCACACTCCACCACCTGTTCGGGTAACACTGAGGGAGAATTTACCATGGCCAATGCCCCTAACCAGTCTTTTGGACTGTGGGAGGAAACCCACGCAGACACGGGGAGAATGTGCAGACTCCACACAGACAGTGACCCGAGGCCGGGAATCGAACCCGGGTCCCTAGCGATGTGAGGCAGCAGCGCTAACCACTGTGTCACCGTGCCCCCGGGAATCGATCCCGGGTCCCTGGCGATGTGAGGCAGCAGCGCTAACCACTGTGTCACCGTGCCCCCGGGAATCGAACCCGGGTCCCTGGCACTGTGAGGCAGCAGCGCTAACCACTGTGCCACCGTGCCCCCGGGAATCGAACCCGGGTCCCTGGCACTGTGAGGCAGCAGCGCTAACCACTGTGCCACCGTGCCCCCGGGAATCGAACCCGGGTCCCTGGTGATGTGAGGCAGCAGTGCTAACCACTGTGTCACCGTGCCCCCGGGAATCGATCCCGGGTCCCTGGCACTGTGAGGCAGCAGTGCTAACCACTGTGCAACTGTGCTACCCTACTAATGTCTCATCCAGAAAGACAACATCTCCAACAGTGCAGCACTGCCTCAGTACTGACCCTCTGACAGTGCGGCACTCCCTCAGTGGCGGTTGTAGGATGTCAGAGAGATAGGGAACGTTCTTGGGATTGGAGGAGGATACAGAGATAGGGAGGGTTGTAGGAGATGGAGGAAGGTACAGAGATAGGGAGGGGTGTCAGGGCTGGAGGAGATTACAGAGATAGGGAGGGGTGTAGGGGCTGGAGGAGGTTACAGAGATAGGGAGGGGTGTAGGGGCTGGAGGAGTTTACAGAGATAGGGAGGGGTTGTAGGGGCTGGAGGAGGTTACAGAGATAGAGAGGGGTGTAGGGGCTGGAGGAGGTTACAGAGATAGGGAGGGGTGTAGGGGCTGGAGGAGGTTACAGAGATAGGGAGGGGTGTAGGGGCTGGAGGAGGTTACAGAGATAGGGAGGGGTGTAAGGGCTGGAGGAGGTTACAGTGATAGAAGGGGTGTAGGGGTTGGAGGAGGTTACAGAGATAGGGAGAGGGTATAGAGGCTGGAGGAGGTTACAGAGATAGGGAGGGGTGTAAGGGCTGGAGGA
Source organism: Mustelus asterias (assembly GCF_964213995.1). Lineage (NCBI taxonomy): Eukaryota > Metazoa > Chordata > Chondrichthyes > Carcharhiniformes > Triakidae > Mustelus > Mustelus asterias. The sequence continues at coordinate 1,591 of NW_027593590.1, forward strand.
GGTTACAGAGATAGGGAGGGGTGAAGCATCTGGAGAAGGGTACAGAGATAGGGAGGAGTGTAGAGGCTGGAGGAGGTTACAGAGATAGGGAGGGGTGTAGGGGCTGGAGGAGGTTACAGAGATAGGGAGGGGTGTAGGGGCTGGAGGAGGTTACAGAGATAGGGAGGGGTGTAGGGGCTGGAGGAGGTTACAGAGATAGGGAGGGGTGTAGAGGCTGGAGGAGGTTACAGAGATAGGGAGGGTTGTAGGGGCTGGAGGAGGTTACAGAGATAGGGAGGGTTGTAGGGGCTGGAGGAGGTTACAGAGATAGGGAGGGTTGTAGGGGCTGGAGGAGGTTACAGAGATAGGGAGGGTTGTAGGGGCTGGAGGAGGTTACAGAGATAGGGAGGGGTGTAGGGGCTGGAGGAGGTTACAGAGATAGGGAGGAGTGTAGGGGCTGGAGGAGGTTACAGAGATAGGGAGGGGGTGTAGGGACTGGAGGAGGTTACAGAGATAGGGTGGGGGTGTAGGGACTGGAGGAGGTTACAGAGATAGGGAGGGGTGTAGGGGCTGGAGGAGGTTACAGAGATAGGGAGAGGAATGTGTTGGAAAGAGGGATGCAGTATCAGTCTCCGAGCAAGAAGGGGGCTACAGTCCCATGAGTCATGCTGGGACACATGGAGTCCATTGCCTGAGAGGTCACATTTCCGGAAGCTTCCACACGTTCTGTAAGTTGATGAAGGGAAGCTGGACTGACCTCAGTGCACCTGCCGCTACAGACAGGGTCTCCCGCACGTCAGAGGGACTTGAGAGGCAGCTGAAGATCACCTGGAACAATCCAGAAAATGATGTTAAAGCCAGTCACGGGGGAAAACTGTCAGACTGGAATTTCCCGAACCTCGCTGCTTTGTTCAGCCAGCTGGTTATATATTCTATTTATTTCAAGGTGTTGCCGTCCCTACTACCTTCCGTGGGAGTTCACCTCCGTTATCCTGACGACAGGTTACATCCCACCCCATGCGGATGTGAAGATCGCGGTGGACGAAATATACACCACTACAAATAGCCTTGAGATGAAACATCCTGAGGCCTTGTTCATCATGGCCGGGGACTTCAATCAGGCCAAGCTCAAGAGCGCACTACCAAGTTACCACCAACACATCTCCTGTTCCACCAGAGGCCCAAACATCCTAGACCACTGCTACACAAATATCAAACATGCCTATCGCTCTATCGCCCACCCACACTTTGACAAATCGGACCACAAGGCTGTGCTCCTGCTCCCGGCTTACAAGCAAAAACTGAAGCGGGAGAATCCGTCAAAGAGAGTCGTGCAATGTTGGGCTGAGGAATCGGATGATCTCCTACGGGGCTGCTTGGAGTCAGTGGATTGGTCAATGTTTAAAAACTCTGCGACCAGCCTGAACGAGTTCGCCACTACAGTAACTGACTTCATTAGTAAGTGTGCAGAAGACTGTGTGTCAAAGAAGCAAATCCGCGTGTTCCCCAACCGGAAACCATGGATGAACAGGGATATCCACTGCTTGCTGAAGTCCAGGTCTAAGGTGTTCAAGTCAGGCGACACTGACCGACACAAGGAAGCCAGATACATAAGAACATAAGAACTAGGAGCAGGAGTCGGCCATCTGGCCCCTCGAGCCTGCTCTGCCATTCAATAAGATCATGGCTGATCTTTTTGTGGACTCAGCTCCACTTACCCGCCCACTCACCATAACCTTTAATTCCTTTACTGTTCAGGAATGTATCTATCCTTGCCTTAAAAACATTCAATGAGGTAGCCTCAACTGCTTCACTGGGCAGGGAATTCCACAGATTCACAACCCTTTGTGTGAAGAAGTTCCTCCTCAACTCAGTCCGAAATCTGCTTCCCCTTATTTTGAGGCCATGCCCTCTGGTTCTAGTTTCACCTGCCAATGGAAACAACTTCCCTGCTTCTATCTTATCTATTCCCTTCATAATCTTATATGTTTCCATAAGATCTCCCCTCATTCTTCTGAATTCCAATGAGTATAGCCCCAGTCTACTCAGTCTCTCATAAGCCAACCCTCTCAACTCCAGAATCAACCTAGTGAATCTCCTCTGCACCTCCTCCAGTGCCAGTATATCCTTTCTCAAGTAAGGAGACCAAAACTGTACACAGTACTCCAGGTGTGGCCTCATCAGCACCTTATACAGCCGCAACATCACCTCGCTGTTTTTAAACTCCATCCCTCTCGCAATGAAGGACAAAATTCCATTTGCCTTCTTAAAGCCCACCAAGGCCTCTACTTTCTCAGAAGACTAAGGAAATTTGGCATGTCAGCTACGAACCTCACCAACTTTTATAGATGCACCGTAGAAAGCATTCTTTCTGGTTGTATCACAGCTTGGTGTGGCTCCTGCTCTGCCCAAGACCGCAAGGAACTACAAAAGGACGTAAATGTAGCCCAATCCATCACGCAAACCAATCTCCCATACCTGACTCTGTCTACACTTCCTGCTGCCTCAGCAAAGCAGCCAGCATAATTCAGGACCCCACTCACCCCAGACATTCTCTCTTCCACCTTCTTCCGTCGGGAAAAAGATACAAAAGTCTGAGGCCACGTACCAACCGACTCAAGAACAGCTTCTTCCCTGCTGCTGTCAGACTTGTGAATGGACCGACCTCGCATTAAGTTGATCTTTCTCTACACCCTAGCTATGACTGTAACACTACATTCTGCACTCTGTCCTTTCCTTCTCTATGAATGCTATGCTTTGTCTGTATAGCGCGCAAGAAACAATACTTTTAACTGTATGTTAATACACAGAAACATAGAAAACTACAGCACAAAAACAGGCCCTTCGGCCCCACAAGTTGTGCCGAACATATCCCTACCTTTTAGGCCTACCTATAACCCTCCATCCTATTAAGTCCCATGTACTCATCCAGGAGTCTCTTAAAAGACCCTATTGAGTTTGCCTCCACCACCACTGACGGCAGCCGATTCCACTCGCCCACCACCCTCTGTGTGAAAAATTTCCCCCGAACATTTCCCCTGTATCTACCCCCCAGCACCTTAAACCTGTGTCCTCACGTAGCAGCCATTTCCACCCTGGGAAAAAGCCTCTGAGAGTCCACCCGATCTATGCCTCTCAACATCTTATATACCTCTCTTAGGTCTCCTCTCATCCTACGTCTCTCCAAGGAGAAAAGACCGAGCTCCCTCAGCCTATCCTCATAAGGCATGCCACTCAATCTAGGCAACATCCTTGTAAATCTCCTCTGCACCCTTTCAATCATTTCCACATCCTTTCTGTAATGAGGCAACCAGAACTGAGCACAGTACTCCAAGTGGGGTCTGACGAGGGTCTTATATAGCTGCATCATTATCCCCGGACTCCTAAACTCAATCCCTCGATTGATAAAGGCCAGCACACCATTTGCCTTCTTAACCACCTCCTCCACCTGCGGGGCAGATTTTAGAGTCCTATGGACCCGGACCCCAAGGTCCTTCTGATCCTCTACAGTACTAAGAGTCTTTCCCTTTATATTGTACTCCTTCATCCCATTTGACCTGCCAAAATGGACCACTACGTATTTATCTGGGTTGAAGTCCATCTGCCACTTCTCCGCCCAGTCTTGCATCCTATCTATGTCCCTCTGTAACTTCTGACATCCCTCCAGACTATCCACAACCCCACCAACCTTCGTGTCATCGGCAAACTTACCAACCCATCCCTCTACTTCCTCATCCAGGTCATTTATGAAAATGACAAACAGCAAGGGTCCCAGAACAGATCCCTGGGGCACACCACTGGTGACCGACCTCCATTTAGAAAAAGACCCATCTATACCCACTCTCTGCCTCCTTTGGGCAAGCCAGTTCTGGATCCACCGGGCAGCAGCCCCTTGGATCCCATGCCCTCTCACTTTTTCAAGAAGCCTTGATATGAGGCAATAATAAATGTGACAAGAATAAATCAAATCAGACGGGTTTTTCCAACAATGATTTCACGGTCATAAGTAAATTCTTAATTCCGGAAAATTTTTGTATTTAAATTCCACGGGATGCCGTGGTGGGATTTGAACCAGAGTCCCCAGAACATCAGTTGATTGATAGGCGAATGATAAAACCACGAGGCCATCGCCTCCCGATGTGCAGATGTTGCTGCATTTGGACATGGACTGCTTCAGAATTGGATCAGGGATTCCTAATCAGAATTAGTGCCTGTGTAGAGGGAGCTTTACTGTGTATCTAACCCCGTGCTGTGCCTGTCCTGGGAGTGTTTGATGGGGACAGTGTAGAGGGAGCTTTACTCTGTATCTAACCCCGTGCTGTACCTGTCCTGGGAGTGTTTGATGGGGACAGTGTAGAGGGAGCTTTACTCTGTATCTAACCCCGTGCTGTACCTGTCCTGGGAGTGTTTGATGGGGACAGTGTAGAGGGAGCTTTACTCTGTATCTAACCCCGTGCTGTACCTGTCCTGGGACTGTTTGATGGGGGACAGTGTAGAGGGAGCTTTACTCTGTATCTAACCCCGTGCTGTCCCTGTCCTGGGAGTGTTTGATGGGGACAGTGCAGAGGGAGCTTTACTCTCTATCTAACCCCGTGCTGGACCTGTCCTGGGAGTGTTTGATGGGGACAGTGTAGAGGGAGCTTTACTCTGTATCTAACCCCGTGCTGTACCTGTCCTGGGAGTGCATGATGGGGGCAGTTAACCCCGTGCTGTATCTGTCCTGGGAGAGTTTGATGGGGACAGTGTAGAGGGAGCTTTACTCTGTATCGAACCTCGTGCTGTACCTGTCCTGGGAGTGTTTGATGGGGGACAGTGTAGAGGGAGCTTTATTCTGTATCTAACCCCGTGCTGTACGTGTCCTGGGAGTGTTTGATGGGGGACAGTGTCGAGGGAGTTTTACTCTGTAACTAACCCCGTGCTCTATCTGTCCTGGGAGTGTTTGATGGGGACAGTGTAGGGGGAGCTTTACTCTGTATCTAACCCCGTGCTGTATCTGTCCTGGGAGTGTTTGATGGGGGACAGTGTGGAGGGAGATTTACTCTGTATCTCACCCCATGCTGTACCTGACCTGGGATTGTTTGATGGGGACTGTGTAGAGGGAGCTTTACTCTGTATCTAACCCCATGCTGTACCTGTTCAGGGAGTGTTTCATGGGGGACAGTGTAGGGGGAGCTTTACTGGGTATTTAACCCCATGCTGTACCTGTTCAGGGAGTGTTTGATGGGGACAGTGTAGGGGGAGCTTTACTCTGTATCTAGCCCCGTGCTGTACCTGTCCTGGGAGTGTTTGATGGGGGACAGTGTAGAGGGAGCTTTACTCTCTATCTAACCCCGTGCTGTATCTGTCCTGGGAGTGTTTGATGGGGGACAGTGTGGAGGGAGATTTACTCTGTATCTCACCCCATGCTGTACCTGTCCTGGGAGTGTTTGAAGGGGACAGCGTAGAGGGAGCTTTACTCTGTATCTAACCCCGTGCTGTACCTGTCCTGGGAGTGTTCAGGGCGTGCGCTGTGAAATGATTGAATCTTCAGCGGTTGTCGTGTTGTTGATCACTGAACTGGTTAGTTTAGCGAGTAGGTTCAGCTTTCATTCTGAGACAGTTTCTATTTTTGTCCAATCATGAATCCGTTCCCCGAAGCTGATTAAAATCCACATTCTGTGAGCACCAAGTGTATTGAAACTGCTGATTAATGAGGTGACGTCAGGAGGGAGAGTGCCCTGGAGGATCAGCCTCCCTGTCATTAACCTGAGTGAAGGTCAACTGGCTACAGGTGAATCTCTGCTTCACACTTTCCATTGTTAGATACAAAACTAAACATCAAACTCTGTCCCCATCAAACACTCCCAGGACGGGTACAGCACGGGGTTAGATACAGAGTAAAGCTCCCTCTACACTGTCCCCATCAAACACACCCAGGACAGGGACAGCACGGGGTTAGATACAGAGTAAAGCTCCTTCTACACTGTCCTCATCAAACACTCCCAGGACGGGTACAGCACGGGGTGAGATACAGAGTAAAGCTCCCTCTACACTGTCCCCCATCAAACACTCCCAGGACAGGTACAGCACGGGGTTAGATACAGAGTAAAGCTCCCTCTACACTGTCCCTCATCAAACACTCCCACGACAGGTACAGCACGGGGTTAGATACAGAGTAAAGCTCGCTCTACACTGTCCCCCATCAAACACACCCAGGACAGGGACAGCACGGGGTTAGATACAGAGTAAAGCTCCTTCTACACTGTCCTCATCAAACACTCCCAGGACGGGTACAGCACGGGGTGAGATACAGAGTAAAGCTCCCTCTACACTGTCCCCCATCAAACACTCCCAGGACAGGTACAGCACGGGGTTAGATACAGAGTAAAGCTCCCTCTACACTGTCCCCATCTAACACTCCCAGGACAGGTACAGCACGGGGTCAGATACAGAGTAAAGCTCCCTCTACACTGTCCCCATCAAACACTCCCAGGACAGGTACAGCACGGGGTTAGATACAGAGTAAAGCTCCCTCTACACTGTCCCCATCTAACACTCCCAGGACAGGTACAGCACGGGGTTAGATACAGAGGAAATCTGCCTCTGCACTGTCCCCATCAAACACTCCCAGAACAGATGCAGCACGGGGTTAGATTCAGAGTAAAGCGCCCTCGTCACTGTCCCCATCAAACACTCCCAGGACAGGTACAGCACGGGGTTAGATACAGAGTAAATCTGCCTCTGCACTGTCCCCATCAAACACTCCCAGGACAGATGCAGCACGGGGTTAGATTCAGAGTAAAGCGCCCTCGTCACTGTCCCCATCAAACACTCCCAGGACAGGTACAGCACGGGGTTAGATACAGAGTAAAGCTCCCTTGACACTGTCCCATCAAACATTCCCAGGACAGGTATCGCACTGGGTTAGACACAGATTAAAGCTTCCACTGCACTGTCCCCCATCAAACACTCCCAGGACAGGTACAGCACGCGGTTAGATACAGAGTAAAGCTCCCTCTACACTGTCCCCCATCAAACACTCCCAGGACAGGTACAGCACGGGGTTAGATACAGAGTAAAGCCCCCTCTACACTGTCCCCCATCAAACACACCCAGGACAGGTACAGCACGGGGATAGATACAGAGTAAAGCCCCCTCCCTACTGTCCCTATCAAACACTTCCAGGACAGGTACAGCACGATGTTAGATACAGAGTAAAGCTCTTTCTACGCAGTCCCCATCAAACATCCCCAGGACAGGTACAGCATGGGGTTCGATACAGAGTAAAGCTCCCTCTACACTGTCCCCCATCAAACACTCCCAGGACAGGGACAGCACGGGGTTAGATATAGAGTAAAGCTCCCTCTACACTGTCCACCAACAAACACTCCCAGGACAGGTACAGCACGGGGTTAGATACAGAGTAAATCTGCCTCTGCACTGTCCCCATCAAACACTCCCAGGACAGATGCAGCACGGGGTTAGATACAGAGTAAAGCTCCCTTGACACTGTCCCCATCAAACATTTCCAGGACAGGTACAGCACGGGATTCGATACAGAGTAAAGCTCCCTCCATCCTGTCCCCATCAAACACTCCCAGGACAGGTACAGCACGATGTTAGATACAGAGTAAAGCTCCCTCTACACTGTCCCCATCAAACACTCCCAGGACAGTTGCAGTACGGGGTTAGATACAGAGTAAATCTGCCTCTGCACTGTCCCCATCAAACACTCCCAGGACAGATGCAGCACGGGGTTAGATACAGAGTAAAGCTCCCTTGACACTGTCCCCATCAACATTTCCAGGACAGGTACAGCACGGGGTTAGATACAGAGTAAAGCTCCCTCTACACTGTCCCCATCAAACACTCCCAGGACAGATGCAGCACGGTTAAGATAGAGTGAAGCTCCCTCTGCACTGTCCCCATCAAACACACCCAGGACAGGTAAAGCACGGGGTTAGATGCAGAGTAAAGCTCCCTCCACACTGTCCCCATCAAATACTCCCAGGACAGGTACAGCACGGGGTTAGATACAGAGTAAAGCTCCCTCCACACTGTCCCCATCAAACACTCCCAGGACAGGTACAGCACGGGGTTAGATACAGAGTAAAGCTCCCTCTACACTGTCCCCATCAAACACTCCCAGGACAGGTACAGCACGGGGTTAGACACAGAGTAAAGCTCCCTCTACACTGTCCTCATCAAACACTCCCAGGAGAGGTACAGCACAGGGTTAGATACAGAGTAAAGCTCCCTCTACACTGTCCCCATCAAACACTCCCAGGACAGGTACAGCACGGAGTTAGATACAGAGTAAAGCTCCCTCTACACTGTCCTCATCAAACACTCCCAGGACAGGTACAGCACGGTGTTAGATACAGAGTCAAGCTCCCTCTACACTGTCCCCATCAAACATTCCCAGGACAGGTACAGCCCGGGGTTAGATACAGAGTAAAGCTCCCTCTACACTGTCCCCATCAAACACTCCCAGGACAGGTACAGCACGGGGTTAGATACAGGGTAAAGCTCCCTCTACACTGTCCCCATCAAACACTCCCAGGACAGGTACAGCACGGGGTTAGATACAGAGTAAAGCCTCTCTCTGTGTCCTTCTGGGGCTGTGGGAACTAGATCGACAGAAACTGTCCTCAGTCCCAAGAACAGCAGCGATTGTTTGTTCGAACAATGAAGGCTTTAATGAACATCCTTCTTCCTGTCCAATCATTAACCTGCATGGCATTGCTCGGGGGTTGTCAAGCGGGCAGCGAGACAGAGAGAGCATCAATTGCACAATGAACTCACCTTCTGGATCTTTCCATCAATGTCCAGGTGAATGATCTTTGGACGGGCAGCTGATGAAGCAGAGCCCATGATTGCAAACAGCAGATCAGCTTGTGTTTTAGATTTGAGATTGTCTGATGTTCTGGGCAGTTGGGAGAGTAAGCGAGAGGTATCGTGTGTGTGTGTCTCTCTCTCTCACTCTGTCTCCCACGCACAGTCCTCAATGAAGAACACTCCTTCACAACAGATTGGCTCAGACTGATTACCTCAGTAACATCACCATCAATGCAATGGGGAGGAGGCAATTAGATCAGTCACTCCATTTGAAAAGACGGTTTGAGTGTTCTCGAAAGGGCCGTGTGCATCCCAGACTCTGTTAGCAATCAGCATCTCATTAAATCCACTTTAGCTATTACCCTTCGAGTGAAACATCAGAATACTGGACAAAATACGGGAGGTTGAATGATGATGGCGTCGCTGGCCAGGCCCAGCATCTACTCCCCGTCCCTAATTGCCCCCTTGAGAAGGTGGTGGATGAGCCGCCAGTTTGAACCCGCTGCCCTCCCCGTGTGGTGTAGGTGCACCCACAGCGCTGTTAGGGAGGGAGTTCCAGCATTTCGACCCAGCGACAGTGATGTGTCACAGACACGGGGGAGTGTTCGTTTTAAATTTCCCTTGATTCCCTGCTCTCTCCACAGTGTTTTCTTTCATCTTATTTCTACCGCTTGGAAACATTGGCATATTTTCGCTCACCTTTAAATTCGGAAATGTGCTGATCCTCAGGTAATAACACCAGGGACCCGGGTTCGATTCCCGGCTCGGGTCACTGTCTGTGCGGGATCTGCACGTTCTCCCCGTGTCTGCGTGGGTTTCCTCCGGGCGCTCCGGTTTCCTCCCACAGCCTGAAAGACGTGCTGGTTAGGGTGCATTGACCCGAACAGGCGCCGGAGTGTGGCGACTAGGGGAATTTCACAGTAACTTCATTGCAGTGTTAATGTAAGCCTACTTGTGACACAAATAAATAAACTTTAACTTGCACAACTGAGCACAAGGTAAGGTGAAAATAAAGGATGTATTTATTCATGTCCCAACAACGGAGAGGGGTTTCGCAGTGTCCACTCCCTTTTTACACCCAAGCAGTTAATGGAGAGAATAAGGAAAAGCAAAGAGTGTTCAGGGCGCGACCACAATAGAAACACAAGTATCGATTTGACACTTATCCAGAAACCAAAGTCAGGGGCGGCACAGTAGCACAGTGGTTAGCACTGTTGCTTCACAGCTCCAGGGACCTGGGTTCGATTCCCGGCTCGGGTCACTGTCTGTGTGGAGTTTCCACATTCTCCTCGTGTCTGCGTGGGTTTCCTCCGGGTGCTCCGGTTTCCTCCCACAGTCCAAAGATGTGCGGGTTAGGTTGATTGGCCATGATAAAATTGCCCCTTAGTTTCCTGAGATGTGTAGGTTAGAGGGATTAGTGGATAAAATGTGTAGGGATATGGGGGTAGGGCCTGGGTGGGATTGTGGTCGGTGCAGACTCGATGGGCCGAATGGCCTCTTTCTGCACTGTAGGGTTCTATGATTCTATGAGGAGTCCACAGTATTGTTCCTTCCTCGGACTGATTGTAGAATGCTGCCGTCTTTCCCAGAGTGGATTTCCCACAGCAGGAGGCGTCACGGGGGGAGAGTTGGTCGGCGGGGGGGGCAGGCACGAGTTCCAAAGTCCCTCAGGTTTGCTGGGGTTCAGAGTTCTTCCTGCTGCCACCGGCTTGATGGGAGACAGCGCAGGGAGTTGCCCGGAGTTCGCTCATGTTGAGAGGTCACGCAGTCACTGCCGGAATTCAGTTCCAACAGACAAGATTGCCATGTAGCTGGGGGTGCGGGGGAAGGCATGTCACACACCTCCTCCATGTTGGACATGAGGTGATGGGAATGCCTGAGGCTTATTTCGAGTCGGGAACAGTCACTCGCCTGTCGAGAGCAGAGTGTCAGAATAGCGAATGCTTTCGCCATGAGCACCATTATGGGAGATTTAGGACCTACAAAGGTTTCCATTTGTTTGCAGTTTCCTGGGCAAGACTCCCATCACCATGGTGACTGTTACCTCAAAACTGCTGCCTGGCATCAGTTGACTAGTTGTGGCCGTGTGGTTAAGACGATGGCTTAGAAAACCAATGGGGTCTCCCCACGTAGGTTCGAATCCTGCCGACTACATTTTGGGGCAGCAGGTTGGCACAGTGGTTAGCATTACTGCCTCAGTGCCAGGGAACCGGGTTCGATTCCTGGCTTGGGTCACTGTCAGTGTGGAGTTAGCACGCTCTCCCCGTATGTGCGTGGTGCTCTGGATTCCTCCCACAGTTCAAAGATGTGCAGGTTAAGTTGATTGGCCGTGCTAAATCGCCCCTTAGTGTCAGGAGATTAACAGGATAAATACAGAGATCTGTAGGGGTAGGGCCTGGATGGGTTCGTTGTTGGTGCAGGCTTGATGGGCTGAATGGCCTCCTTCTGCATTGCAGGGATTCTATGATTCTGTGACTGGCTGAACTATTTGTTAGCTCCAGCATTTTCTAATTTTAACAGCACAGAGAAGAAAATGGAGTTAAAAAATAGCCCACTTAGGACTAGATATCTATATTTATTTTTAGCTTCTCAAATATGATAGAAGGAGCGGCCGATATATTTCCAAGACGGGATGGTGAGTAACTCGGAGGGGAGCCTCCAGGTGGGGGTGTTCCCAGGTATCTGCTGCCCTTGTCCTTCTAGATGGTAGAGGTGGTGGGTTTGGAAGGTGCTGCCTAAGGAGCCTTGGTGAGTTGCTGCAGTGCATCTTGTAGACGGTACACACGGCTGTCACTGTGCGTTGGGGGTGGAGGGAGTGAATGTTTGCGGTTAGCGTGTCGATCGAGCGGGGCTGCTTTGTCCTGGATGGTGTTGAGCTTCTCGAGTGTTGTTGGAGCCGCACCCATCCAGGCGAGTGGGGAGTATTCCATCACACTCCTGACTTGTGCCTTGTAGATGGTGGACAGGCTTTGGGGAGACAGGAGGTGAGTTACTCTCCGCAGGATTCCCAGCCTCTGACCTGCTCTGGGAGCCACAGTATTTATACGGCTGGGTCCAGCTCAGTTTCTGGTCAATGTATTAAGCTATTTCAAACACTGTTCAATCAAACACTCCCAGGACAGGTACAGCACGGGGTTAGATACAGAGTAAAGCTCCCTCTACACTGTCCCCATCAAACACTCCCAGGACAGGTACAGCACGGGGTTAGATACAGAGTAAAGCTCCCTCTACACTGTCCCCCATCAAACACTCCCAGGACAGGTGCAGCACGGGGTTAGATACAGAGTAAAGCTCCCTCTACACTGTCCCCATGAAACACTCCCAGGACAGGTACAGCACGGGGTTAGATACAGAGTAAAGCTCCCTCTACACTGTCCCCATGAAACACTCCCAGGACAGGTACAGCACGGGGTTAGACACAGAGTAAAGCTCCCTCTACACTGTCCCCATCAAACATCCCCAGGACAGGTACAGCACGAGGTTAGATACAGAGTAAAGTTCCCTCTACACTGTCCCCATGAAACACTCCCAGGACAGGTACAGCACGGGGTTAGATACAGAGTAAAGTTCCCTCTACACTGTCCCCATCAAACACTCCCAGGACAGGTACAGCACAGGGTTAGATACAGAGTAAAGCTCCCTCTACACTGTCCCCATCAAACACTCCCAGGACAGGTACAGCACGGGGTTAGATACAGAGTAAAGCTCCCTCTACACTGTCCCCATCAAACATCCCCAGGACAGGTACAGCACGGGGTTAGATACAGAGTAAAGTTCCCTCTACACTCTCCTAATCAAACACTCCCAGGAGAGGTATAGCACAGGGTTAGATACAGAGTAAAGCTCTCTCTGCACTGTCCTCCATCAAACACTCCCAGGACAGGTACAGCACGGGTTAGATACAGAGTAAAGCTCTCTCTGCACTGTCCTCCATCAAACACTCCCAGGACAGGTATAACACGGAGTTAGATGTTTTCCGATGTCTTTTGTCAGCTGACTTTGATGAATATTGTGAATGTTTGTAGGTTACCGGATGAGGCTGATTAATTCTGTGTTTGAATGTAAGCGTGTGGTCTCTCAGGAAGGGATTAATTCATCAATTCAAATCTGTCCCATCTATTTTCCATTTTACTTTGAAGCTGAGAGAGTCGGGAATTGAAAAAAACCTTTAATCAGCTCTGGGAATGAGAAATGAGAAAATACTCTTTGTTCCAACATGCTGCATCTTGTCCCCCTGTTGTGCTCCATGATTCATATATACCACTAACCAGGAACAGGAGGAGGCCATTCAGCCCCTCGAGCCTGTTACACAGGAACAGGAGGAGGCCCCATTCAGCCCCTCGAGCGTGTTACACAGGAACAGGAGGAGGCCCCATTCAGCCCCTCGAGCCTGTTACACAGGAACAGGAGGAGGCCATTCAGCCCTCCTGAGCCTGTTACACAGGAACAGGAGGAGGCCTCATTCAGCCCCTCGAGCCTGTTACACAGGAACAGGAGGAGGCCCCATTCAGCCCCTTGAGCCTGTTACACAGGAACAGGAATTGCTGGGGAGCAAACTGTCCCCCATGTCCCTGTTGCCCACCCTCCCACCTTCCCCCCACACTGCCGCCTGCCCTTGCCCAGGAACGCCTGATCTCCCTTTGTCAGGCCTTGTTGGATGAGCTAATCTCTCGTGATGGTGTGCAAAAGGGAAAATGGCAGGCACCTCATGGGTCACACAATGGCAGTGCCCACCTGATGGGCCACCTCCCTCCCCACTGCCCCCTCACCCTCCCCGTCCCTCCCCTGGCCCTGTGTACAAGCGATAAGAACATTGAGAGAGACCTTGCATTGATTTGGCATCTCTCCCAAAGCTTTGCTGGGCCAATGAAGGACTCTGCTCTCCCCCCTCCCTCGCCCCCCGATCTCCCTGCTCCCACGAGGAGGCTGTTGTAAACGCAGGAGGCGTCAGTGCCGTCAACCGGTGCACAGCAGGATCCCATACAATAAAAATGGGTGAAAACAAATGACTGCAGACGCTGGGATCTGAAACCAAAAGAGAAAATGCTGGAAAATCTCAGCGGGTCTGGCAGCATCTGTAAGGAGAGAAAAGAGCTGACGTTTCGAGTCCAGGCGACCCTTTGTCAAAGCTAAAAGGCAGAGAAAGTGGGAGATATTTATACTGCAGGGGGAGGGAATGGAAGATGATTCATAGCCACAGAAACCAGGGGAAAGGCTGCTACTGGCAGCCCAGAGAGAGAATAAAGGGTGTGAATGGCCAAACGGCAGAGAAGCTGAAATCAGAGGGTGAACTGTGACAGGTGAAGGTGTGGGGAGAGGGGGGGAAAGATGGGTGGGAGAGAGGTAAAATGTAGAAAAGGGGAAGCGGGGGGAGAAAAGAGAAGGAGAGTGGGATAAAATAGGGGGAAAAGAGTGTTTGGGGGGGGAGAAAAATAAAGACAAGAGAGAAATAAAAGATAGAGAACAGTTAAAAATTAAATAAACTGAAAACAAAGGTGTGGAGGTGAGGTGGAGCGAATCATCTGAAGTTGTTCAATAAAAACGTGTCACCCGATCTCTGCTGTCCGATATTTATCTCTCGTGCTGCACCGAATTAAAAGGTGGGCAGGAGTGGGCACACAGAGGGGAACTGGGGCCCGAGGGCGCGGCTGTTTGAGGGATCTTGCTGTGCACAATTCAGACATGCTCGTTTCCCACAGACGGGCTCCAATGCTTCCTCAGTCCAATCGCCACAGGCGAGTGTTCTGTGTGAAACAGCTTTCTGGTTTGTGTGAGTGTGAACCATTGTCTTTATTATTAATCATTTGTTAAAATCTTCCAAGGGTTGTTTTTACCATTCGCTCCTTAAACTGGGGTGGGCGGATAGCCCGGCGCAGTCGGACCCCAGGCGCCCCAGATTCCGGGGCCGGGATCGGGAGGACACATCCCGCCCCGCACCTTATCTGTACGAGGGAACCACTCTGTCATCCTTCAGATAGCGGAATCCGACATTGCACTGCGCTGTGTTCTCCCGTGTCTGCTTCAACCACAGCAAGATGACAATCAGTACGGCCACTCTGCAAAACATTAACCACAACAAGACCGCAACATTATCACCTTCCAACAACACTCGCCTTTCAAACTGTAAACAGCGCTGAGGGAGTGCCGCACTGTCAGAGGGTCAGGGAGTGCCGCACTGTCAGAGGGTCAGTGCTGAGGGAGTGCCGCACTGTCAGAGGGTCAGTACTGAGGGAGTGCCGCACTGTCAGAGGGTCAGTACTGAGGGAGTGCCGCACTGTCAGAGGGTCAGTACTGAGGGAGTGCCGCACTGTCAGAGGGTCAGTGCTGAGGGAGTGCCGCACTGTCAGAGGGTCAGTACTGAGGGAGTGCCGCACTGTCAGAGGGTCAGGACTGAGGGAGTGCCGCACTGTCAGAGGGTCAGTACTGAGGGAGTGCCGCACTGTCAGAGGGTCAGTACTGAGGGAGTGCCGCACTGTCAGAGGGTCAGTACTGAGGGAGTGCCGCACTGTCAGAGGGTCAGTGCTGAGGGAGTGCCGCACTGTCAGAGTGTCAGTACTGAGGGAGTGCCGCACTGTCAGAGGGTCAGTGCTGAGGGAGCGCCGCACTGTCAGAGGGTCAGTTCTGAGGGAGTGCCGCACTGTCAGAGGGTCAGTTCTGAGGGAGTGCCGCACTGTCAGAGGGTCAGTACTGAGGGAGTGCCGCACTGTCAGAGGGTCAGGGAGTGCCGCACTGTCAGAGGGTCAGTACTGAGGGAGTGCCGCACTGTCAGAGGGTCAGTACTAAGGGAGTGCCGCACTGTCAGAGGGTCAGTGCTGAGGGAGTGCCGCACTGTCAGAGGGTCAGTACTGAGGGAGTGCGGCACTGTCAGAGGGTCAGTACTGAGGGAGTGCCGCACTGTCAGAGGGTCAGTACTGAGGGAGTGCCGCACTGTCAGAGGGTCAGTACTGAGGGAGTGCCGCACTGTCAGAGGGTCAGGGAGTGCCGCACTGTCAGAGGGTCAGTGCTGAGGGAGTGCCGCACTGTCAGAGGGTCAGTACTGAGGGAGTGCCGCACTGACAGAGGGTCAGTACTGAGGGAGTGCCGCACTGTCAGAGGTTCAGTACTGAGGGAGTGCCGCACTGTCAGAGGGTCAGTACTGAGGGAGTGCCGCACTGTCAGAGGGTCAGTACTGAGGGAGTGCCGCACTGTCAGAGGGTCAGTACTGAGGGAGTGCCGCACTGTCAGAGGGTCAGTGCTGAGGGAGTGCCGCACTGTCAGAGGGTCAGTACTGAGGGAGTGCCGCACTGTCAGAGGGTCAGGACTGAGGGAGTGCCGCACTGTCAGAGGGTCAATACTGAGGGAGTGCCGCACTGTCAGAGGGTCAGTACTGAGGGAGTGCCGCACTGTCAGAGGGTCAGTACTGAGGGAGTGCCGCACTGTCAGAGGGTCAGTGCTGAGGGAGTGCCGCACTGTCAGAGTGTCAGTACTGAGGGAGTGCCGCACTGTCAGAGGGTCAGTGCTGAGGGAGCGCCGCACTGTCAGAGGGTCAGTTCTGAGGGAGTGCCGCACTGTCAGAGGGTCAGTTCTGAGGGAGTGCCGCACTGTCAGAGGGTCAGTACTGAGGGAGTGCCGCACTGTCAGAGGGTCAGGGAGTGCCGCACTGTCAGAGGGTCAGTACTGAGGGAGTGCCGCACTGTCAGAGGGTCAGTACTAAGGGAGTGCCGCACTGTCAGAGGGTCAGTGCTGAGGGAGTGCCGCACTGTCAGAGGGTCAGTACTGAGGGAGTGCGGCACTGTCAGAGGGTCAGTACTGAGGGAGTGCCGCACTGTCAGAGGGTCAGTACTGAGGGAGTGCCGCACTGTCAGAGGGTCAGTACTGAGGGAGTGCCGCACTGTCAGAGGGTCAGTACTGAGGGAGTGCCGCACTGTCAGAGGGTCAGTACTGAGGGAGTGCCGCACTGTCAGAGGGTCAGTGCTGAGGGAGTGCCGCACTGTCAGAGGGTCAGTACTGAGGGAGTGCCGCACTGACAGAGGGTCAGTACTGAGGGAGTGCCGCACTGTCAGAGGTTCAGTACTGAGGGAGTGCCGCACTGTCAGAGGGTCAGTACTGAGGGAGTGCCGCACTGTCAGAGGGTCAGTACTGAGGGAGTGCCGCACTGTCAGAGGGTCAGTACTGAGGGAGTGCCGCACTGTCAGAGGGTCAGTGCTGAGGGAGTGCCGCACTGTCAGAGGGTCAGTACTGAGGGAGTGCCGCACTGTCAGAGGGTCAGAACTGAGGGAGTGCCGCACTGTCAGAGGGTCAGTACTGAGGGAGTGCCGCACTGTCAGAGGGTCAGTACTGAGGGAGTGCCGCACTGTCAGAGGGTCAGTACTGAGGGAGTGCCGCACTGTCAGAGGATCAGTGCTGAGGGAGTGCCGCACTGTCAGAGTGTCTGTACTGAGGGAGTGCCGCACTGTCAGAGGGTCAGTGCTGAGGGAGCGCCGCACTGTCAGAGGGTCAGTTCTGAGGGAGTGCCGCACTGTCAGAGGGTCAGTTCTGAAGGAGTGCCGCACTGTCAGAGGGTCTGTTCTGAGGGAGTGCCGCACTGTCAGAGGGTCAGTGCTGAGGGAGTGCCGCACTGTCAGAGGGTCAGTTCTGAGGGAGTGCCGCACTGTCAGAGGGTCAGTGCTGAGGGAGTGCCGCACTGTCAGAGGGTCAGTTCTGAGGGAGTGCCGCACTGTCAGAGGGTCAGTGCTGAGGGAGTGCCGCACTGTCAGAGTGTCAGTTCTGAGGGAGTGCCACACTGCCCCTTAGTGTCCAAAGATGTGCAGGTTCGGTGGATTGGCCATTGTAAATGAACGAGGGTTATGGGGTTAGGGAAGTAGGGTGGGGGTGGGTGGGATGGTTTTTCGGAGAGTCGGTGAAGACTCAATGGGCCGAATGATAGTCTATGGTTCTCTGTGTGTGAAAGGTTTGGGATGTCCTGAGGTGGGGACAGGCGCTAAAGAAATGCAAATTGTCCATTCTGTCAGTTTTTGTGGAGTGCAGCACCACCACCTGGTGGCTGCCTGGTGCGATTACAGTGACTGAACCCATGGCAATTGGGGCTGCAGCAGGGAGTGGTGTGTTTGTCTGCAGCTGCATCTGAGCTTCCCCCTTCCAGTATTTCCCCAATTGCCCCTTTTGAAAGTTCCTGTTGAATCAGCTTCCAGCGCCCTGTCAGGCAGCGCCTTCCAGATCACAACAACTCGCTGTGTGTCCAAAATAAAATTCCCCTCATCTCCCCCCCCTCTGGTTCTTTCCCCGATTCTCTTCAATCTGTGTCCCCTCTGGTTACCGAGCCTCCTGTCACTGGAAACACTTTCTCCTCATTCACTCCATCCAAACCCCCCCCTCCCCCTCGTGATTCTGAACGCCTCGATTCAATCTCCCCCTGAACCTTCTCCGCTCCGAGGGGAACGTTCCCAGCTTCTCCCTGTCTCTCCGTGTGAAATAAAGCCCCCTCATCCTTGGTGGAGGTTACAGAGATAGGGAGGGGGGTAGGGGCTGGAGGAGGTTACAGAGATAGGGAGAGGTGTAGGGGCTGGAGGAACTTACAGAGATAGGGAGGGGTGTAGGGGCTGGAGGAGGTTACAGAGATAGGGAGGGGTGTAGGGGCTGGAGGAGGTTACAGAGATAGGGAGGGGTGTCGGGGATGGAGGAGGTTACAGAGATAGGGAGGGGTGTAGGGGCTGGAGGAGGATACAGAGATAGGGAGGGGGTGTAGGGGCTGGAGGACGTTACAGAGATAGGGAGGGGTGTAGGGGCAGGAGGAGGTTACAGAGATAGGGAGGCGTGTCGGGGCTGGAGAAGTTTACAGAGATAGGGAGGGGTGTAGGGGCTGGAGGAGGTTACAGAGATAGGGAGGGGTGTAGGGGCTGGAGGAGGTTACAGAGATAGGGAGGGGTGTAGGGGCTGGAGGAGGTTACAGAGATAGGGAGGGGTGTAGGGGCTGGAGGAGGTTACAGAGATAGGGAGGGGTGTAGGGGCTGGAGGAGGTTACAGAGATAGGGAGGGGTGTAGGGGCTGGAGGAGGTTACAGAGATAGGGAGGGGGTGTATTGCGGGGTTGCGGGAGTCAATGATGAGGACCGGAGGGGGAAAGTTCCGTCAGGTGGAAGGGGTTTGGCGTTTAGAGGTGTTTTTGGCATGGGTCAGCGTGAGGAGGGTGTTGGGGATGGGGGCGATGTGAGGAGGGGGCTGGGGGTTCGGCGCGTGTTCGCGGTTCGGAGCGGGTTACGGGGAGCGGGTTACGGGGAGCGGGTTACGGGGAGCGGGTTACGGGGAGCGGGTTACGGGGAGCGGGTTACGGGGAGCGGGTTACGGGGTTCAGCGCGGGTTCGGGGTTCGCAGGGGTTTACGGGGAGCGGGCTACGGGGAGCCGGTTAGTGGGTGCGGGTTACAGGTCGCGGGGAGAGGGTCACGGGGAGAGGGTCGCGGGGAGAGAGTCACGGGGAGAGGGTCACGGGGAGAGGGTCGCGGGGAGTGTTTCGGGGGTTCAGAGCTGACGTTAATTATTTTTCACTTACAGTGCGATGAGAAGGATTGCAATCATAGGGAACATGATCATTTCAGCCACTCTCCACTTCTCAGCGACCTGCGGGTCGCTCCCCTCGATCGCTCGTCTCTTCCTCTTCCTCTGCTGTGTCTCCGAGTCTGGAACATACAGAGACTTAGCGGGTGCCTGTCTGCGGGGCTCAGACTAACCTCTCACATCGGAGCTCCAACTCCCTCCCCACAATGTGGATGTTAAATACAGACACAGCCGCAATCAGCCACAACACCAACTGTGAGCGCACAGACTGTCTGTACCCCAGGGAAACACGAGGAGTGAGCCAGAGATGGAGAGAGCCAGAGGTCGAGCGAGCCAGAGGTCGAGCGAGCCAGAGGTCGAGCGAGCCAGAGGTCGAGCGAGCCAGAGGTCGAGCGAGCCAGAGGTCGAGCGAGCCAGAGGTCGAGCGAGCCAGAGGTCGAGCGAGCCAGAGGTCGAGCGAGTCAGAGGTCGAGCGAGTCAGAGGTCGAGCGAGCCAGAGGTAGAGAGAGCCAGAGGTAGAGAGAGCCAGAGACACGGAAGATAGGGTGAGGTCCCTGAGGATTGGAGGGTAGCAAATGTGGTCCCGTTGTTTAAGAAGGGTAGCAGGGATAACCCGGGTAATTATAGGTCTGTGAGCTTGACGTCCATGGTAGGGAAGTTGTTGGAGAGGATTCTGAGAGACAGGATGTATGCGCATTGAGAACGGAACAATCTCATTAGTGACAGACAGCATGGTTTTGTAAGAGGGAGGTCGTGCCTTACAAATTTGGTGGAGTTTTTTGAGGAAGTGTCAAAAACGGTTGACGAAGGAAGGGCCGTGGATGTCGTCTGTATGGATTTCAGTAAGGCATTTGACAAAGTCCCTCATGGCAGGTTGGTTAAGAAGGTTAAGGCTCATGGGATACAAGGAGAAGTGGCTCGATGGGTGGAGAACTGGCTTGGCCACAGGAGACAGAGGGTAACAGTCGAAGGGTCGTTTTCCGGCTGGAGGTCTGTGACCAGTGGTGTTCCGCAGGGCTCTGTCCTGGGACCTCTGCTATTTGTGATATATATAAATGATTTGGAAGAAGGTGTAACTGGTGTAATCAGCAAGTTTGCGGATGACACGAGGATGGCTGGACTTGCGGATAGCGAAGAGCATTGTCGGGCAATACAGCAGGATATAGAGAGGCTGGAAAATTGGGCGGAGAAATGGCAGATGGAATTTAATCCAGATAAATGCAAAGTGATGCATTTTGGAAGAACTAATGTAGGGGGGAGTTATACAATAAATGGCAGAGCCATCAGGAGTATAGAAACACAGAGGGACCTGGGTGTGCAAGTCCACAAATCCTTGAAGGTGGCAGCACAGGTGGAGTAGATTGTGAAGAAGGCATATGGTATGCTTGCCTTTATAGGACAGGGTATAGAGTATAAAAGCTGGAGTCTGATGTTGCAGCTGTATAGAACGCTGGTTAGGCCACATTTGGAGTACTGCGTCCAGTTCTGGTCGCCACACTACCAGAAGGACGTGGAGGCTTTAGAGAGAGTGCAGAGAAGGTTTACCAGGATGTTGCCTGGTATGGAGGGGCTTAGCTATGAGGAGAGATTGGGTAAACTGGGGTTGTTCTCCCTGGAAAGACGGAGAATGAGGGGAGACCTAATAGAGGTGTACAAGATTATGAAGGGTATAGACAGGGTGAATGGTGGGAAGCTTTTTCCCAGGTCGGAGGTGATGATCACGAGGGGGGGAGGGGACACGGCGGGGGGGGGGGGGGGAGACGGCGGAGGGTGGGGGGGGAGGGGAGACGCCGGGGGGGGAGGGGAGACGGCGGGGGGAGGGGAGACTGCGGGGGGGGGGAGGGGAGACGGCGGGGGGGGGGAGGGGAGACGGCGGGGGGGGAGGGGAGACGGCGAGGGGAGGGGAGACGGCGGGGGGGGGGAGGGAGACGGTGGGAGGGGAGGGGAGACGGCGGGGGGGGGGAGGGGAGATGGCGGGGGAGGGAGGGGAAACGGCGGGGGGGGAGGAGAGATGGCGGGGGGGAGGGGAGATGGCGGGGGGGGAGGGGAGACTGGGGGGGGAGGGGGGAAGGCGGAGGGGGAGGGGGGAAGGCGGAGGGGGAGGGGGGAAGGCGGAGGGGGAGGGGGAAGGCGGGGGGGGAGGGGGAAGGCGGGGGGAGTGGGGAAGGCAGGGGGAGGGGAGAAGGTGGGGGGAGGGGAGAAGGTGGGGGGGAGGGGAGAAGGGGGAGGCGAGAAGGCGGGGGGGAGGGGGGAAGGCGGGGGGGAGGGGAGAAGGGGGAGGGGAGAAGGCGGGGCAGAGGGGAGAAGGCGGGGGGGAGGGGGGAAGGCGGGGGGAGGGGGGAATCTGGGGGGAAAGGGGGAAGGCAGGGGGGAGGGGGGAAGGCGGGGGGCAGGGGGGAAGGGGGGGGGAGGGGGGAAGGCGTGGGGAGCCGGGAAGCCAGGGGGAGCCGGGAAGGCGGGGGGGAGCGGGGAAGGCTGGGAGGGGGGAAGGCGGAGGATAGAAGGTGAGGGAGGAGATAGGGAGAGGGAAGGGGGAAGCGAGCGAAGACGGGGAGAGCGAGAGAGAGAAAAGGAGAGAGAGCGCGGTCGGGTGAGAGGGAAACGCGGTGAGAATCACAGTTGTGTGTTATATCGGTCGAGATTGCAGAGGAGCCGGCTCCTGCCCTCTGCTCCTGCCCTCTGCTCCTGCCCTCTGCTCCTGCCCTCTGCTCCTGCCCTCTGCTCCTGCCCTCTGCTCCTGCCCTCAGTAATAGTTTCTTCACACAGTTTGACCGTTACTCTGTTCACCACCCCATTGCCAGCAGAAAGTGCGATCAGCAGATATTCGATCCAGCTCGCCACATTCCCGAGCACAGCGTCCTTACCTTGACAGATCGTTGGCGAGTTGCCAGCTGATAGATTTGATGGTACAGTTCGAGCAGTGCAACACCTGAACCGGATACTCATGGTCTGCAGATAAATAACTGGCATTACATTGAGTGATTCGAGCTCATTCTGAAACAAGGCTCTTAAATCGGAGTGAGGGTAACTACGAGGGGCAAGTCGGTGGAGAGTGGGAACATAGAACATTCCAGCGCAGTACAGGCCCTTCGGCCCTCGATGTTGCGCCGACCAGTGAAACCAATCTAAAGCCCCTCTAACCTACACTATTCCAATATCATCCATATGTTTATCCCAATCACCATTTTAAATGCCCTTAACAGGAAACAGGCAAAAAACTCTGCCAGATAAACGGCTGGAATTTATACAAGCGTTACATCTCTGAGGATGTAAAACCCATCCTGGAATGTGGCTTCTGAAAGAAGTTAAAGATTGCATTGGATCGAAGGAAGTGGCTGCCGTGGTTACCAGGAAGAGCAGTAAGGCTGAGGATTGCAGCAAGCAAGTTAGAATCCAACACAGGACCAAGAAACTGAGAGAGAAAGAGGAATGAGTGCACATCACATATAACCCTCTTTGTTTGTGGGAAGGAAAAGGTTAGCGAGATCGAATGTAAGCCCCTGGGATACTGCAGCTATACAGGACCCTCGTCAGACCCCACTTGGAGTACTGTGCTCAGTTCTGGTCGCCTCATTACAGGAAGGATGTGGAAAAGATTGAAAGGGTGCAGAGGAGATTTACAAGGATGTTGCCTGGATTGAGTGGCATGCCTTATGAGGATAGGCTGAGGGAGCTCGGTGTTTTCTCCTTGGAGAGACGAAGGATGAGAGGAAACCTAATAGAGGTGTATAAGATGTTGAGAGGCATAGATCGGGTGGACTCTCAGAGGCTTTTTCCCAGGGTGGAAATGGCTGCTACGAGAGGACACAGGTTTAAGGTGCTGGGGGGTAGGTACAGGGGAGATGTTAGGGTAAGTTTTTCACACAGAGGGTGGTGGGCGAGTGGAATCGGCTGCCGTTAGTGGTGGTGGGAGGCGAACTCAATAGGGTCTTTTAAGAGACTCCTGGATGAGTACATGGAGCTTAATAGGATGGAGGGTTATAGGTAGACCTAAAGCCAGGGATATGTTCGGCACAACTTGTGGGGCCGAAGGGCTGTAGTTTTTCTATGTCCTATGACACAGGAGAAATTATAAGAGAACAGGGAATAACGGAGGAACTGAATGGTTACTGGGGAATCGAGGGGCCTGTGAAGATGAGAACTGAGCACGACTGGTGTCCGAGGTAGCACTGGAAAGTTAACTGGACTAAGGGCGCTAAGTCCCCTGGAATCAGATGACCTTCATTCCCAGAGTGTTGAAGGAGGTGGCTGGAGAGATGGTGGATGCAATGGTGGCTATCTTCCTGAAATCCGATTGATACAGCAGAGGTTTTCCGCGGACTGGAGGGTGGTAAATGTGACCCTGCGATTTAACAAGGGAGAGAGAGAGGACAGTCTGACGTCAGTAGCAGGGAAAACGTCAGATTCTATTCCAAAGGATGTGATAACTGGTCACTTCGAAAGTCATGGCAAAATTGGGCAGGGCCAAACATGGACTGACTAAAGGGAGACCATGTTTGACAGACTTGTTGGAATTTTTTGAGGCTGTTACTTGTGACACAGATAAAGGGGAACCAAAGGGGTGCCTTTGGATATTCAGAAGGCTTTTGATGAGATCCCACACAGGAGGTTGGTCAATAAAATTAGAGCATGTGGGTTTGGGGCTAATACACTGGCATGGATTGCAAACTGCTTCACAAAGAGTAAGAATAAACAAGTGTTCTTAGATGAGCAGGAGTGGCTAGTGGGGTACACAAGGCTCAGTGCTGGGGCCCCAGTTATTCACAATCGATATCAATGATTGGGTGCAGAAGCCCAATGTAATCTTTGTAAATTCATCATTGATGCAAAACTAAGTGGGAACCTGAGTTGTGAGGAGGATACAAAGAAGCTTCAGACTGTGACAGAGGATAACACATGACAAATGGAATTAAAGTTTATTAATTATTGTCACAAGTAGTCTTACATTAACACTGCAATGAAGTTACTGTGAAAATCCCCGAGTCGCCACACTCCGGCGCCTGTTCGGGTAACACTGAGGGAGAATTTAGCACGGCCAATGCACCCTAACCAGCACGTCTTTCAGACTGTGGGAGGAAACCGGAGCACCCGGAGAAAACCCATGCAGACACGGGGAGAATGTGCAGACTCCACGCAGACAGTGACCCAAGCTGGGAATCAAACCCGGGTCCTGGCGCTGAGAGGCAGCAGTGCGAACCACTGTGCCACCGTGCCATTCATCTTGTGGGTGAAGGGGCTGGAGGAGATTGCAGAGATCGGGAGGGGTGTAGGAGCTGGAAGAGGTTACAGAGATAGGGAAGGGGTTGTAGGGGCTGGAGGAGGTTACAGAGATAAGGAGGTTGTAAGGACTGGAGGAGATTACAGAGATAGGGAGGGTTATAGGGGCTGGAGGAGGTTACAGAGATAGGGAGGGGTGTAGGGGCTGGAGGAGGTTACAGAGATAGGAAGGGGTGTAGGGGCTGGAGGAGGTTACAGAGATAGGGAGGAGTGTAGGGACTGGAGGAGTTACAGAGATAGGGAGGGGTGTAGGACTGGAGGAGGTTACAGAGATAGAGAGGGGAATAGGGGTTGGAGGAGGTTGGAGGAGGTTACAGAGATAGGGAGGGGTGTAGGGACTGGAGGACGTTACAGAGAAATGGAGGTTTGTAGGGACTGGAGGTTATAGAGATAGGGAGGGAGTGTAGGGGCTGGAAGAGGTTCCAGAGATATGGAGGGGTATAGAGGATGGAGGAGTTACAGAGATAGGGAGGGTTGTAGGGGCTGGAGGAGGTTACAGAGATAGGGAGGGGGTGTAGGGACTGGAGCCGGTTACAGAGATAGGGAGGGGGTGTAGGGACTGGAGCCGGTTACAGAGATAGGGAGGGGTGTAGGGGCTGGAGGAGGTTATAGAGATAGGGAGATTTGTAGGGGCTGGAGAAGGCTACAGAGATGGGAGGGGTTTAGGGGCTGGAGGAGGTTACAGACATAGGGAGGGGTGTAGGGGCTGGAGGAGGTTACAGAGATAGGGAGGGGTGTCGGGGCTGGAGGAGGTTCCAGAGATATGGAGGGGTATAGAGGTTGGAGGAGTTACAGAGATAGGGAGGGGTGTAGGGGCTGGAGGAGGTTACTGAGATAGGGAGGGGTGTAGGGGCTGGAGGAGGTTACAGAGATAGGGAGGGGTGTAGGGGCTGGAGGAGGTTACAGACATAGGGAGGGGTGTAGGGGCTGGAGGAGGTGACAGATATAGGGAGGGGTGTCGTGGCTGGAGGAGGTTACAGAGATAGGGAGGGGTGTAGGGGCTGGAGGAGGTGACAGAGATAGGGAGGGGTGTCGGGGCAGGAGGAGGTTACAGAGATAGGGAGGGGGTGTAGGGGCTGGAGGGGGTTACAGAGATAGGGAGGGGTGTCGGGGCTAGAGGAGGTTACAGAGATAGGGAGGGGTGTAGGGGCTGGAGGAGGTTACAGAGATAGGGAGGGGTGTCGGGGCTAGAGGAGGTTACAGAGATAGGGAGGGGTGTAGGGGCTGGAGGAGGTTACAGAGATAGGGAGGGGTGTCGGGGCTAGAGGAGGTTACAGAGATAGGGAGGGGTGTCGGGGCTAGAGGAGGTTACAGAGGTTGGGAGGAATGTAGAGTGATTTGAAAATGAGCTGGATAAGTTTTAGAATGTGGGTATTGCGGGTGACAATGTGGGTCAGGGAGTGACAGGGTGGCAGGGGGTGACAATGTGGGTCAGGGAGTGACAGGGTGGCGGGGAGTGACAGGGTGGCGGGGGTGACAGGGTGGCGGGGGGTGACAGGGTGGCGGGGGGTGACAGGGTGGCGGGGGGTGACAGGGTGGCGGGGGGTGACAGGGTGGCGGGGGGTGACAGGGTGGCGGGGAGTGACCAGGGTGGCGGGGGGTGACAGGGTGGCGGGGGGTGACAGGGTGGCGGGGGGTGACAGGGTGGCGGGGAGTGACAGGGTGGCGGGGAGTGACAGGGTGGCGGGGAGTGACAGGGTGGTGGGGGTGACAGGGTGGCGGGGGTGACAGGGTGGCGGGGGGTGACAGGGTGGCGGGGGGTGACAGGGTGGCGGGGGTGACAGGGTGGCGGGGAGTGACAGGGTGGCGGGGGGTGGCGGGGGACAGGGTGGCGGGGGTGACAGGGTGGCGGGGTGACAGGGTGGCGGGGGGTGACAGGGTGGCGGGGGGTGACAGGGTGGCGGGGGGTGACAGGGTGGCGGGGAGTGACAGGGTGGCGGGGGGTGACAGGGTGGCGGGGAGTGACAGGGTGGCGGGGGGTGACAGGGTGGCGGGGAGTGACAGGGTGGCGGGGGTGACAGGGTGGCGGGGGAGTGACAGGGTGGCGGGGGGTGACAGGGTGGCGGGGAGTGACAGGGTGGCGGGGGGTGACAGGGTGGCGGGGAGTGACAGGGTGGCGGGGGGTGACAGGGTGGCAGGGGCAGGTGGCGGGGGTGACAGGGTGGCGGGGGGTGACAGGGTGGCGGGGGGTGACAGGGTGGCGGGGAGTGACAGGGTGGCGGGAGTGACAGGGTGGCGGGGGGTGACAGGGTGTGACAGGGTGGCGGGGGGTGACAGGGTGGCGGGGAGTGACAGGGTGGCGGGGAGTGACAGGGTGGCGGGGGGTGACAGGGTGGCGGGGGGTGACAGGGTGGCGGGGGGTGACAGGGTGGTGGGGGGTGACAGGGTGGCGGGGGGTGACAGGGACTAGTGTGTGTTTGGACATAGAGGCAGCAGAGTTTTGGATGAGTTCTGGTGAACATAATCCAGAATATTTCAGCCGGATATTCGATGCCAAACAAACTCGACCAGTAAATCTAATGTTTAAAACATGGATTCCGTGATTATAACGAACAAATGGTCATACTCACCACAATCTTCCCCACAAACAGCTGATAACAGGGAGGAAATGATAAGAGGCAGAGTTAGTGACGAGAGACACACACAGGGGTAATTGTCCTTTCCCACACTCCCGGCTGTGCTCCCAGTTACAAGGCCGCTGTGTCAGAGATAGCAGCCTGACCCACAGCTCACACCCTCACTGTCTGCAATGGGCTGAAAATTAGGAAAGTTTATCGATGCCAATACGGGACATTGCCTTCATACCTCACCAAACCCAGTGACGGAACATACACAGGAGCAATGTGCCCAGAACACACACCCACATTCCCCTTTTAATTCAAGCCAAGGAATCCAGAAGCCAGATCCATTGAGTTTGCACTCTGTTCTGGCAGCCAGTCTGTCAATCGGTCCAATCCTCACCAGGAGGCGATCCGTCAGGACTAACGGTAAGACCTGCATTTCTCGAGTGTCTCCCCCGGCCGCGAGACACAGCAATGTGGTTTACAGCCAATGATTCAGAAGCGTGGCCAGCTCTGTAACACAGGAATAGCGCCAGCCACGTCGTGCACAGCAAGATCCCACAATGACAAATACAATCACCAGCAGATTTCATTTTGAGTGATGTTAGTTGTGGGATACACATTGGCTCCAGTGCCAAGGAAGACCTCACCTCACACCCTCTCCCCACCTCACACCCTCTCCCCACCTCCCCACTCAGAACAGCCTCCTCTGACAGTGCAGCACTCCCTCGGTGCTGACCCTCTGACCGTACGGCGCTCCCTCGGTACTGACCCTCTGACAGTGCGGCACTCCCTCAGCACTGACCCTCTGACAGTGCGGCACTCCCCCAGTACTGACCCTCAGTCAGTGCGGCACTCCCTCAGTACTGACCCTCTGACAGTGCAGCACTCCCCCAGTACTGACCCTCAGACAGTGCGG
>NW_027593591.1:0-29636 GCF_964213995.1 Mustelus asterias
AACCCCGTGCTGTACCTGTCCTCGGAGTGTTTGATGGGGACAGGTTAGAGGGAGCTTTACTCTGTATCTAACCCCGTGCTGTCCCTGTCCTGGGAGTGTTTGATGGGGACAGTGTAGAGGGAGCTTTACTCTGTATCTAACCCCGTGCTGCACCTGTCCTGGGAGTGTTTGATGGGGACAGTGTAGAGGGAGCTTTACTCTATATCTAACCCCGTGCTGTGCCTGTCTGGGGAGTGACCAGCTGATGCCCTGAAGGACAGTCTGTCTTTTCCCTATTACCAGCCCACTCTGGCTCCGATGTTTTGTGTTTGTGTCACTTTTCCCATTCCAATCCTCAGAACTCCCAAGTCCCCACTGAAGCCGAAGAATATCAGCGTAAAGACCGAGGAGGAACGCGCTGGCAAACGATCCGCAAAAAAGAGCCGCCGCGTGTTGGAGAGCAGCGATGAAGAAGGAGGGAGGGAAAACGAGGAGACGGAGGAAGAGGCTATGGAGATGAGGGACACATCCTGTGTGCCAGAGACAGCATCAACAGAACCTGCAGAGGTGAGTTGGTATCCTCCTTCCGTCATTCAATCCGTCAACAGCCAGTCTTCATTGTGCCCAGGGCCATGTGGGAAACATTCGGTTGTTTGTCGATTCGTTCCCCAGCTGGAGGGGAGTGGTGGTGGCGAGTGCGCGGTTTATCAGGGGTTCGGGGGCAGGCTGAGTGGTATGTTACGGTTAGGGCGGAGACGGTTCATTCGGGACTCGCTGGCGGGGGAGAATTGGTTTATCGGGAGCAAGATGGGCTGTTCCCGGGGGTTGGGGGGGGGATTGTCCCCGGGGGGGGGAGGGGGGGGCGGAGATGGGTTGTCCTGGTGGGGGGGGGAAGATGGGTTGACGGGGCGGGGGGGAAATGGGTTGTCGGGGCAGGGGGGAGATGGGTTGTCCTGGTGGGGGGGGAGATGGGTTGTCGGGGCAGGGGGGGAGATGGGTTGTCGGGGCAGGGGGGGGAGATGGGTTGTCGGGGCAGGGGGGGAGATGGGTTGACGGGGCAGGGGGGGAGATGGGTTGACGGGGCAGGGGGGGAGATGGGTTGTCGGGGCAGGGGGGGAGATGGGTTGACGGGGCAGGGGGGGAGATGGGTTGACGGGGCAGGGGGGGAGATGGGTTGACGGGGCAGGAGGGGAGATGGGTTGACGGGGCAGGGAGGGAGATGGGTTGTCGGGGGGAGATGGGTTGACGGGGCAGGGAGGGAGATGGGTTGTCGGGGGGAGATGGGTTGTCGGGGTAGGGGGGGAGATGGGTTGACGGGGCAAGGGGGGAGATGGGTTGACGGGGCAGGGGGGGAGATGGGTTGACGGGGCAGGGGGGGAGATGGGTTGACGGGGCAGGGGGGGAGATGGGTTGTCGGGGGGAGATGGGTTGTCAGGGTAGGGGGGGAGATGGGTTGACGGGGCAGGGGGGGAGATGGGTTGTCGGGGCAGGGGGGGAGATGGGTTGTCCTGGTTGGGAGGGCGGGGGGGGGGAGATGGATTGTCCCCAGTTTGGGGGGGTGGGGGAAGGAATGAGTTGTCCCAGGGGCGAGGGGGTGGGGGGAGATTTTTGTTGCCGCAAGTATGTGGGGAGACAGTTTGTCGAGGAATGGTTAGCCACAGAATCCCATTGGTGCAAGGTCCATTCGGCCCATCACATCTGCACCAATCCCCTGGCATTTTAGCCAAGTCCCTGGCACTGTGAGACAGCTGATGGTTTGTTGGTGGGGGTGTGTCACAAGGTGGGGTACCAGGGTTGCGGTGATGGGAAAGATGGCTGTGTATGTTTCACCATCCCCTGATGGCTGTCTTGTCTCATGCCAAGTTTGTGTTTTCAGTCGCCTGGCGTAGTTTCTCCGTCTCCAGTTCTGTCTCTGTCCAGCCAGACATCTCCGGAGGCAGTGCCAATGGAAGGAAGCCCGTCACTGTCTGATTCTGGTCTCGAGACTCCAGCTGGGATCCCCAAGCGGCGAACAGGTAATGTGTCTCCCGACCAGGGGCTCTAGCACTTGTTGCTCTCTGTGGATCTGCTTCCCATGTGTGATCCTGACGGCTTGCTTCTCTACCACTTGACAGCACGGAAACAGCTCCCCAAACGCAAGCTGCAGACCACCGTGCAGGTGAACACAGGCGCTGGGAATCCGAGTGAGCACATTGCTGATGACAGTGGAGAGAGCTCAGCCAAACGTACAAAGCTGGAAGGTAATGTGGGCTGAAGTGGGCTGGGTGTTGAGCAAGGGACTGCACCGTCACCGACTGTCACCAACACACTCGGTGTGAAGGTTTACCAGGCTGTCTGCTGGTGAAAGGTTACCTCTGTATCCACTAGAATTTAGAAGGGTAAGAGGTGACTTTTTCAAAGCCTTTAAGACCCGAAGAGTCTGGACAGGCTGTTTCTTGTGGGAGAATTTAGGACAACCCTCGGCCTGGGAACCATATGTGGTCCATCTGGGTTCTGAGGGCATACAAGACATTTTGTTGACCAGGCGCTGGTTTGCCACAGTCAAAAAACAAAAAAGTCCAGCACAGGAACAGGCCCTTCGGCCCTCCAAGCCTGTACCGATCATAATGCCCCAACTAAACTAAAAAAATACCTCCTGCCCTTACCCAGTCCGTATCCCTCTATTCCCTCCCTATTCATGGACCCATCCAGATGCCTCTTACATGTTGCTAATGTTCCTGCTTCCACCACCTCCTCTGGCAGCGCGTTCCAGGCACCCACCACTCTCTACGTGAAAAACTTACCCCGCACATCTCCCTTAAACTTTCCCCCTCTCACCTTGAACCTGTGCCCACACCCCCCCCCCCCCCCCCCCCCCCCGGGTAATTGACACTTCCACCCTGGGGAAAAGCCTCTGACTATCCAACCTGTCTGTGCCTCTGATAATTTTATAGACCCTCTATCAGGTGGGGGGGGGGGTTTTATCTTTCCAGTGAAAACAATCCTAGTTTATTCAACCTCTCCTCATAGTCAACACCCCCGAGACCAGGCAGCATCCTGGTGAACCTTCTCTGCACTCTCTCCAAAGCTTCCACATCATAGAATCAAAAAGTCCCTGCAGTGCAGAAAGAGGCCATTCAGCCCATTGAGTTTATACCAACCACAATCCCACCCAGGCCCTAGTTCCCCCTTACACGAAGAGAGAATTTACCATGGCCAATCCACCTAACCCGCACACCTTTGGAGTGTGGGAGGAAACTGAGCACCCGGACGAAACCCATGCAGCCACGAGGAGAATGTGCAAACTCCACACAGACAGTGACCCAAGCCGGGAATCAAACCCAGGTCCCTGGTGCTGAGAGGCAACAGTGTGAGCCACTGTGAAACCATGTCCTTCTGGTAGTGTGGCGACCGGAACTGCACACAATGCTCCAAAGGTGGCCGAACCAAGGTTTTATATAGCTGCAACATGATTTCCCAACTCTTGTACTCAATGCCCCAGCTGATGAAGGTAAGCGTGCTGTATGCCTTCTTAATCACCTTGGTCACCTGTGTTGCCACTTTTAGGGAACTGTGGACCTGCACGCCCAGATCCCTCTGTATGTTAATGTTCCTAAGGGTTCTGCCACTTGCAGAATAATTCACACCTAAATTTGATCCTCCAAAATGTATCAACTCTCATTTAGAACATAGAACAGTACAGCACAGAACAGGCCCTTCGGCCCACGATGTTGTGCCGAGCTTTATCTGAAACCAAGATCAAGCTATCCCACTCCCTATCATCCTGGTGTGCTCCATGTGCCTATCCAATAACCGCTTAAATGTTCCTAAAGTGTCTGACTCCACTATCACTGCAGGCAGTCCATTCCACACCCCAACCACTCTCTGCGTAAAGAACCTACCTCTGATATCCTTCCTATATCTCCCACCACGAACCCTATAGTTATGCCCCCTTGTAATAGCTCCATCAACCCGAGGAAATAGTCTTTGAACGTTCACTCTATCTATCCCCTTCATCATTTTATAAACCTCTATTAAGTCTCCCCTCAGCCTCCTCCGCTCCAGAGAGAACAGCCCTAGCTCCCTCAACCTTTCCTCATAAGACCTACCCTCCAAACCAGGCAGCATCCTGGTAAATCTCCTCTGCACTCTTTCCAGTGCTTCCACATCCTTCTTATAGTGAGGTGACCAGAACTGCACACAATATTCCAAATGTGGTCTCACCAAGGTCCTGTACAGTTGCAGCATAACCCCACGGCTCTTAAACTCCAACCCCCTGTTAATAAAAGCTAACACACTATCGGCCTTCTTCACAGCTCTATCCACTTGAGTGGCAACCTTTAGAGATCTGTGGATATGGACCCCAAGATCTCTCTGTTCCTCCACAGTCTTCAGAACCCTACCTTTGACCCTGTAATCCACATTTAAATTAGTCCTACCAAAATGAATCACCTCACATTTATCAGGGTTAAACTCCATTTGCCATTTTTCAGCCCAGCTTTGCATCCTATCTATGTCTCTTTGCAGCCTACAACAGCCCTCCACCTCATCCACTACTCCACCAATCTTGGTGTCATCAGCAAATTTACTGATCCACCCTTCAGCCCCCTCCTCTAAGTCATTAATAAAAATCACAAAGAGCAGAGGACCAAGCACTGATCCCTGTGGCACTCTGCTAGCAACCTGCCTCCAATCCGAAAACTTTCCATCCACCACCACCCTCTGTCTTCGATCAGACAGCCAGTTACCTATCCAATCGGCCAACTTTCCCTCTATCCCACACCTCCTCAGTTTCATCATAAGCCGACCATGGGGGACCTTATCAAACGCCTTACTAAAATCCATGTATATGACATCAACTGCCCTACCTTCATCAACACACTTAGTTACCTCCTCAAAAAATTCTATCAAATTTGTGAGGCACGACTTGCCCTTCACGAATCCGTGCTGACTATCTCGGATTAATCTGCATCTTTCTAAATGGTCGTAAATCCCATCTCTAAGGACCTTTTCCATCAATTTACCAACCACCGAAGTAAGACTAACCGGTCTATAATTACCAGGGTCATTTCTATTCCCTTTCTTAAACAGAGGAATTTGTCCGGATTAAATGCTATCTGCCATTTCTGTGCCCAAGTCTCCAATCTATCTCTATCCTGTTGTATCCTCTGACAATCCCCGGCACTATCAGTAACTCCACCCATCTTTGTGTCATCCACAAACATCAGACCACCCACATTTTCCTCCAGATCATTTATATACACGACAAACAACAGAGGTCCCGGCACTGATCCCTGTGGAACACCACTAGCTACACATCTCCATTCTGAAAACACTCTTCCACTGCTGCTCTCTGTTTTTGAGAATATTACATGTGCAGTGGACAATGGGGAACCTGTGGATTTCCAGAAGGCATTTGACGAGGTGCCGCACCAAAGACTACTACATAAGATAGAGGTGCACAGTGTTACGGGTAATGTATTAGCATGGATAGAGGATTGGTTAACTAACAGAAAGCAAAGAGTGGGGATAAATGGATGTTTTTCTGGTTGGTGATCAGTGACTAGTGGTGTGCCTCAGGGATCAGTGTTGGGACCGCAATTGTTTACGATTTACATCGATGATTTGGAGTTGGGGACCAAGTGCAGTGTGTCAAAATTCGCAGATGACACTAAGATGAGTGGCAGAGCAAAGTGCGCAAAGGGATATAGTCTAAGTGAGTGGGTGTGCGTCTGGCAGATGGAGTACAATGTTGGTAAATGTGAGGTCATCCATTTTGGTAGGAATAACAGCAAAATGGACTACTATTTAAATGGTAAAAAATTGCAGCATGCTGCTGTGCAGAGGGACCTGGGTGTCCTTGTGTAGGAATCTCAAGGAGTTGGTTTGTAGGTACAGCAGGTAATTAAGAAGGCAAATGGAATTTTGTCCTTCATTGCTAGAGGGATGGAGTTTAAAAACAGTGAGATTATGTTGCAGCTGTATAAGGTGCTGGTGAGGCCACACCTGGAATACTGTGTGCAGTTTTAGTCTCCTTACTTGAGAAAGGATATACTGGCACTGGAGGGGGTGCAGAGGAGATTCACTAGTTTGATTCCGGAGTTGAGAGGATTGGCTTATGAAGAGAGACTGAGTAGACTGGGGCGGCACGGTAGCACAGTGGTTAGCACTGCTGCTTCACAGCTCCAGGGTCCCGGGTTCGATTCCCAGCTCGGGTCACTGTCTGTGTGGAGTTTGCACATTCTCCTCGTGTTTGCGTGGGTTTCCTCCGGGTGCTCCGGTTTCCTCCCACAGTCCAAAGATGTGCGGGTTAGGTTGATTGGCCAGGTTAAAATTGCCCCTGAGATGCGTAGGTTAGAGGGATTAGCGGGTAAATATGTGGGGGTAGGGCCTGGGTGGGATTGTGGTCGGTGCAGACTCGATGGGCCGAATGGCCTCCTTCTGCACTGTAGGGTTTCTATGATTCTATGATTCTATACTCATTGGAATTCAGAAGAATGAGGGGAGATATTATAGAAAAGCATAAGATTATGAAGGGAATAGATAAGATAGAAGCAGGGAAGTTGTTTCCACTGGCGGGTGAAACTAGAACTAGGGGGCATAGCCTCAAAATAAGGGGGAGCAGAGTTCGGACTGAGTTGAGGAGGAACTCCTTCACACACAGGGTTGTGAATCTGTGGAATTCCCTGCCCAGTGAAGCAGTTGAGGCTACCTCATTGAATGTTTTTAAGGCAAGGATAGATAAATTTTTGAACAGTAAAGGAACTAAGGGCTATGGCGAGCAGGCGGGTAAGTGGAGCTGAGTCCACAAAAAGATCAGCCATGATCTTATTCAGGGGTCTCCAAACTACGGCCCGCGGGCTACATCTGGCCCCAGCCAGTGAGGCGGGATGGGATTCCCGCTGCCGAAAACACTCGCGTGTCCGGAACCCCGCCGCTGACTCAGGATCCGGAAGCCACAAGCTGGACATTTGCTGCTGCTCCGCGCGGTGTCTGATGGACCCATGGGAATCCCCGCCTTCTTTACTGGCCTATTGTCCAATCAGAGCTGCTGTCCTGTGACTGACAGTTCATTAAACGAATCAGCAATTGAGACATCTGTTATCCAATTGCTGCCCTGCATTGACTGAGTGACAGCTGCTTTATCCAATCTGTAAGCTCCATCTGTCTGAAATGAGCGAGAACAATGACAATGATGGCGGCAATTCAGTTATGGAAGGAAAAAAGAAAAGTGGACAGTGAGTGCCGCCTGTTTAATGAAGAATGGGGTGTAAAGTACTTCCTTGTACAAGCAGGTGATAAAGCCTCGTGTGTCATATGCAATGAAACTGTTGCAGTTTTGAAGGAGTACAATGTACGTCGGCACTATGAGACCAAACATGAACCAAGTTATTCCCAATTCACAGGAACACAGCGTTCGGAAAAATTTGAATCAATGCAACGCAGGTTGCTTTCCCAACAAGCTTTTTTTACGCAGAAGATAACTGAAAATGAAGCTTTAACCAGAGCCAGTTACACACTAACTTATGTGTTGGCTAAAAGAGGAAAGCCATTCACCGATGGAGATCTCATCAAAGAGTGTATAATGGAAGCAGTGGAAGAATTATGCCCAGAAAAAGCAAATCTGTTCAAAATCACAAGTCTTGCGCCAAATACTGTTGCTCGTAGAATTGAGGATATAGGAAGCAATGTATTTCATCAAATTGCAGACAAAGCAAGAAATTTTCAGTTGTATTCTCTCGCACTTGATGAATCGACTGATGTGTGTGACACATCACAACTCCTTGTATTCATCCGTGGCGTCGACAGTGAATTTAATGTGACACAAGAATTAGCATCAGTGTATAGCATGCACAGCACAGTAACTGGAGAAGACATCTTCAAAGAATTGCAAAAAACTGTGTTAGAATATAACCTGGAGTGGAATAAACTGCAATGCGTGACAACTGATGGAGGAAAGAACATGTCTGGGGTGAAGAAAGGTTTGGTTGGACAAATCACAAAAGCTTGTGAGGTTGGTGGATTCTGAAAGCCCATGTTTCTGCATTGCATTATCCATCAACAAGCATTGTGCGGAAAATATGTGGATATGTCTTGCGTTCTGAAACCTGTTGTTTCAACAGTGAATTTCATTCGATCTCACGGGCTTAATCATCGCCAGTTTCGTGATTTTCTGAAAGAAACTGATTGAGTTCGGTGACTTGCCTTATTATACAGCAGTTCGATGGCTTAGTTGTGGAAAGGTTCTATCACGGTTCTTTCAGCTCAGAGAGGAAATTGATTCCTTTCTCACAGAGAAGAATCGACCCGAACCACTTTTATCAAACACTGACTGGCTTTGGAAATTGGCATTTTTTGCAGACGTGACAGGCCATATGAATCAATTGAATCTGAAGTTGCAAGGTGAAACAAATTTGATTTGTGATCTATTCGCGCATGTCCAGGCATTCAGGGCAAAACTGATGCTATTTCAAGGACAGCTGAAAGTTCATAACTTGGTTCATTTTCCATGTTGTGAAAAATTTCATGAAGAAAGTGAAGCAGAATTTCCTTCTTCATTTGCAACAGAAATCATTAAGGAATTGCAAAAACAATTTCAGGAACGATTTTCTGATCTTGATGGAAACACAGATGAAATAAAGCTGTTTCAAAATCCATTTGGCTGCAATGTTGAAACACTCCCAAGTCAGTTTCAAATGGAAATTATTGATCTCCAATCAGATGACATGCTGAAAGACAAGTATAAAGAAGGAAATCTGATCCAATTTTATAAATCTTTGCAGCCTGAGCAGTTTCCAAATTTGAAGCGATTTGCTTGTGGATTGTATCAGTTTTTGGTACAACGTACCTGTGTGAACAAACATTTTCAAAACTGAAGTATGTCAAGTCCAAATATTGAGCAAATTTATCTGATGAGCATTTGAAGTCCATTCTAATAATTGGCTCCTCAAGCCTGAAACCTCAGTTCAGCAATATTTTGAAATTAAAAAAGCGGTTCCATCATTCCCATTAATCTTGTGCAAAACTTCATGATTTGTTGGTTACGATTGAAAACTCCAATTGCCAGGGTTGTGTAGAAAGGTGCAGTCTGAATTTATTTTTGTTCGACCTTTATTAATGGTTCAAGTTTATTTTGAATTTCTTTGCTTTGTTTTACTGAAGTTCTTTCTTGTTTATTTTTCTTATTGTGCGCCACTAAATGGGGCAAATTCTCATTTCAGGTAAACATTTGTAAAATTTCAGTAAATAAAATTAATTAAAAATGAACAGCCTGCTTTTCTCACCTGCAGTTAAGTAATTGATTATTTTGTCAGAGCATTTGCTAATGTTTGACATTTTTACTCATATATCATTTCTCCGTGTAAGCACAGCATTGTTTCTTTGTAATTGTCACATTTCTCTTTTGTTCTGAATCAGATCATGCTGATTACAAAAAAGATCCAAATAAAACTTATTCAATCATTTAAATTTTATTCATTCATTTATAAAACTTTTTTTTTCTTTGGCCCCCGAAAATGTGTAAAATATACGATGTGGCCCTCGTACTGAAAGGTTTGGAGACTCCTGGCCTCGACCTATCGTATGCTCTTTCCTTTTGACTAAGTTTACAATTTCCCTTGTCATCCATGCTTCCTGAATCCTGCTATTTTTGCAGGGACATGCCTGTCCTGCACTTCAATCAACCGGCCTGTAAAAGCCTCCCACATGCCCTCAAATAGCCGCTCCCAATCCACATTCCCCAGTTCCTGTTTAAGTTGGATATAATTCACCATTGCCCAATTAAGCATCCTCACCTGAGGGCCACTCTTGTCCTTATCCATGACTACCCAAAATCTTACGGAGTTATAGTCACTGAGCCCAAACTGCTCCCCCACTGAAACATCAATTCCACTGATTTCCATCCGTGGAGCTTTTTTCCTATCGGTGTGACTGAAGTGATTTGTACCTAAAGCAAGGGCTAATGAAGTGAGTGTGCTGATTGCTCACAACACTGACTGTGAGAGCCGTGCGCTCCCTCTGTGTCAATTGTTCTGGTTATACCATTTGAAATTGATCACAGTTCTATTAATATATAAATTTCGCATTTTCTGTGACACATTATGAAATGTTTGCCGTGTATTAAATGTATTTAATCTTCTTCATGGGGTTATGGTTAGTGAACAAGCCCAGTTTCAATCTTGCGGCCCGCTGAGATGAGGGAGGGCCACTCACTCGCCTAGGTTGCCTATCACTGGTTTTGAATAAGGGATCACTGTTTAATAATAAGGGCTGCCCATTTCAGACGGAGAAGAGAAGAAATGCTTTCTCTCGGAGGATGGTGAGTCTGGAACTCTCTTCCTCAAAAGGCAGTGGGAGCAGAGTCTGAATATTTCGAAGGCAGAGTTAGATTCTTGATTAATGAGGGAGTGAAAGGTTATCGGTGGGGTGGGGGGGTAAGGTGGGAAAATAGGGTTTAGGTTACAGTCAGATCAGTGCCATGATCTTATTGAATGGGGGAGCAGGCTGAAGGGGCTGAGTGGCCTACTCCTGTTCTTGATGCGTATCGTATGTAAGTCAGTTCACCCAGAACGAGCCATGGCTCGAGTCTCGGCCTTTACTATTGTTTGGGTGGGTTTCTGTAAAAGGGGCAACTGCTTTCGGTCCCTGAGGGAGTTGGGGGGGTTCTGGTGTTCTCTGCTTACAAAGCACTTGTTTATTTGTGACAATATCTTGCCTTGTTTTCTCAGTAACTAACTTGATATCTTTCTGCTCACAACACCACAAACCCTCATCCATTCCTCATCTGAAAAGAAAATGGCAGGACTTCAGATGAGGGTGACTCAATGACAAGTCTCAAAGTTCAGGCCACGGCAGCAGATCAGAAAACCACGTGTGAGGCTGCGGCAGAGCAAGAGACTGAGAGGCAGCTGCAGGAGGTAGAACTCAGTGAGAACGAGGGGCAAAATGTTGAAATGGAGGAGAATGGAGGCAGTTCAAGAACTGGAAACGTGACTGAATGTGAGGAGCCAGAGGTGGAGAAGGAAGCAGAGACTGAGCCAGAGGGTGAACAGGAACCTGGAGAATCAAGGTTGACTGGGAAAAAGCAGGGCACTGCCTACAAACAGACCGAGAAAAGCAGGAAATCCATAAACAGCTTCTTTGGTAAGGATGAAGCAATGAACAGGAAGGGGTTTGAGTCCATTGGGATTGTGTTCAGTGGGAGTGAACGGGGAAGGGGTTTGGGTCCATTGGGATTGTGTACAGTGGGAGTGAACAGGAAGGGGTTTGGGGTCCATTGGGATTGTGTTCAGTGGGAGTGAACGGGGAAGGGGTTTGGGTCCATTGGGATTGTGCACAGTGGGAGTGAACAGGAAGGGGTTTGGGGTCCATTGGGATTGTGTATAGTGGGAGTGAACGGGAAGGGGTTTGGGTCCATTGGGATTGTGTATAGTGGGAGTGAACGGAAAGGGGTTTGGGTCCATTGGGATTGTGTCCAGTGGGAGTGAATCGGAAGGGGTTTGGGTCCATTGGGATTGTGTACAGGTGGGAGTGAATGGGAAGGAGTTTGGGTCCATTGGTATTGTGTACAGTGGGAGTGAATGGGAAGGAGTTTGGGTCCATTGGGATTGTGTACAGTGGGATTGAACAGGAAGGAGCTTGGGGTCCATTGGGATTGTGTACAGTGGGAGTGAACGGGAAGGGGTTTGGGATTGTGTACAGTGCTAGTGAACAGGAAGGGGTTTGGGGTCCATTGGGATTGTGTACAGTGGGAGTGAACGGGAAGGGGATTGGGTCCATTGTGATTTGATATATTATTGTTGCATGTATTAGTATACAGTGAAAAGTATTGTTTCTTGCACGCTATTCAGACAAAGCATACCGTTCATAGACAAGGAAAGGAGAGGGTGTAGAATGTAGTGTTACCGTCACAGCTAGGGTGTAGAGAAAGATCAACTTAATAAGGGGAAGAAGCTGTTCTTGAGTCGGTCGGTACGTGACCTCAGACCTTTGTATCTTTTTCCCGATGGAGGAAGGTGGAAGAGAGAATGTCCGGGGTGCGTGGGGTCCTTAATTACGCTAGCTGCTTTGCCAAGGCAGTGGGAAGTGTAGACCGAGTCAATGGATGGGAGGCTGGTTTGCGAGATGAATTGGGCTGCATTCACGATCCTTTGTAGTTTCTTGTGGTCTTGGGCAGAGCAGGAGCCATACCAAGCTGTGATACAACCAGAAAGAATTCTATGTTGCATCTGTAAAGGTTGGTGAGAGTCGTAGCTGACATGCCAAATTTCCTTAGTCTTCTGAGAAAGTAGAGGCGTTAGTGGGGCTTTCTTAACTATAGTGTCAGCATGGAGGAACCAGGACAGATTGTTGATGATCTGGACACCTAAAAACGTGAAGCTCTCGGCCCTTTCTACTTTGTCCCTGTTGATGTAGACAGGGGCATGTTCTCCTTTACGCTTCCTGAAGTCGATGACAATCTCCTTCGTTTTGTTCACATTGAGGGAGAGATTATTGTTGCTGCACCAGTTCACCAGATTCTCTATCTCATTCCTGTACTCTGTCTCGTCATTGTTTGAGATCCGACCCACCATCCGGTGGTGTCGCCAGCAAACTTGAAAATCGAATTGGAGGTGAATTTGGCCGCACAGTCATCGTGTATAAGGAGTATAGCAGGGGG
Organism: Mustelus asterias; assembly: GCF_964213995.1. NCBI lineage: Eukaryota > Metazoa > Chordata > Chondrichthyes > Carcharhiniformes > Triakidae > Mustelus > Mustelus asterias. The sequence goes on from NW_027593591.1 coordinate 12,617, forward strand.
CTGAGAACACAGCCTTGTGGGGCACCAGTGTTGAGGATGATCGTGGAGGAGGTGTTGTTGCCTCTCCTTACTGATTGTGGTCTGTGAGTCGGGATCCAGTCGCAAAGGGAGGTGCTGAAGCCTACACCACGGAGTTTGGAGATGAGTTTTGTGGGAATAATAGTGTTGAAGGCTGAGCTGTCGTCAATAAAGGAATCTGACACAGGTGTCCTTGTTATCTTGGTGTTCCAGGGTTGAGTGCAGGGCCAGGGAGATGGCATCTGCTGTGGACCTGTTGCGGCAGTAGGCGAACTGTAGTGGATCCAGGTAGTCCGGGAGGCTGGAATTGATTCGTGCCGTGACTAGCCTTTTGAAGCACTTCGTAATGATGGATGTCAGAGCCACCAGACGATAGTCATTAAGGCTGCTTTGGTACCGGGATGATGGTCGTCTTAAAGCAGATAGGGACCTCAGATTGGTGTAAAGAGAGGTTGAAGATGTCTGTGAATACTCCCGCCAGCTGATCCGCGCAGGATCTGAGTGCACGTCCGGGTACCCCATCCGGGCCACTTGCTTTCCGTGGGTTGACCTTCGAGAAAGCTGCTGTGACATCTGCAATGGTGACCCCCAGATACAGGTTCATCCAGAGCTTCCAGGGTGGAGGGCGTGCTCTCACTGACCTCTTGCGCAAAACGGGCGTAGAATGAATTGAGCTCATCAGGGAGGGGGGGGGAAGGGGGAAGGGGGGGGGGGGGTGTTGGAGCCAGCGATTTTACACGCTTTCATCCTGTAGCCTGTTATGTCTTGCAGACCTTGCCATAGTCGGCGGGGGTCGGTGTAGCGAGCCTGGGACTCTAGCTTGGTCCAGTACTGTCTTTTGGCATCTTTGATGGATCTCCTTAGATCGTATCTGGCTTTCTTGTGTAGGTCAGTGTCGCCTGACTTGAACACCTCAGACCTGGACTTCAGCAAGCAGTGGATATCCCTGTTCATCCATGGTTTCCGGTTGGGAAACACACGGATTTGCTTCTTTGGCACACAGTCTTCTACACACTTACTAATGAAGTCAGTTACTGTAGTGGCGTACTCGTTCAGGCTGGTCGCAGAGTTTTTAAATACTGACCAGTCCACTGACTCCAAGCAGCCCCGTAGGAGATCATCCGATTCCTCAGACCAACATTACACAACTTTCTTTAACGGATTGTCCCGCCTCAGTTTTTGCTTATAAGCCGGGAGCAGGAGCACAGCCTTGTGGTCTGATTTGCCAGAGTGTGGGCGGGTGATAGAGCGGTAGGCATGTTTGATATTTGTGTAGCAGTGGTCGAGGATGTTTGGGTTCTGGTGGAGCAGGAGACGTGTTGGTGGTAACTTGGTCGGACGTTCTTGAGCTTGGCCTGATTGAAGTCCCCGGCCACGATGAACAAGGCCTCGGGATGCTTCGTCTCAAGGCTATTCGTAGTGGTGTATATTGCATCAGGATAATAGAGGTGAACTCCCGTGGAAGGTCATAGAACAAAGAACAAGGACAAAGAACAATACAGCACAGCAACAGGCCCTTCGGCCCTCCAAGCCTCCGCCGCTCATGTGTCAAACTAGACCATTCGTTTGTATCCCTCTATTCCCAGTCTGTTCATGTGGCTATCAAGATGAGTCTTAAACAATCCCAGCGTGTCCGCCTCAATCACCTTGCTTGGCAGTGCATTCCAGGCCCCCACCACCCTCTGTGTAAAATATGTCCCCCTGGCATCTGTGTTGAACCTTGCCCCCCTCACCTTGAACCCGTGACCCCTTGTGTTCGTCACCTCCGACCTGGGAAAAAGCTTCCCACTGTTCACCCTATCTATGCCCTTCATAATTTTATACACCTCTATTAGGTCGCCCCTCATCCTCCGTCTTTCCAGGGAGAACAACCCCAGTTTACCCAATCTCTCCTCATAGCTAAGACCCTCCATACCAGGCAACATCCTGGTAAAACTTTTCTGCACTCTCTCCAAAGCCTCCACATCCTTCTGGTAGTGTGGCGACCAGAACTGGACGCAGTATTCCAAATGTGGCGTAACCAACGTTCTATACAGCTGCAACATCATATGCCAACTTTTATATTCTACGCCCTGTCCAATAAAGGCAAGCATGCCATATGCCTTCTTGACCACCCTCTCCACCTGTGCTACCACCTTTAAGGATCTGTGGACTTGTACACCCAGGTCCCTCTGTGTGTCTATACTCCTGGTGGTTCTGCCATTTATTGTATAGCTCCCCCTTAGATTAGATCTACCAAAATGCATCACTTCGCATTTATCTGGATTAAATTCCATCTGCCATTTCTCTGCCCAATGTTCCAGCCTATCTATATCCTGCTGTATTCTCTGACAATGTTCATCACTATCCGCAACTCCAGCAATCTTCGTGTCGTCCGCAAACTTACTGATCACACCGGCTACATCTTCCTCCAAATCATTTATATATATCACAAACCGCAGAGGTCCCAGTACAGAGCCCTGCGGAACACAACAGACACCTCCAGACGCTGAAAGATGCCCTCATAAGAACAGGATATGGCGCTAGACTCATTGATCAACAGTTCCAACGCGCCACAGCGAAAAACCGCACCGACCTCCTCAGAAGACAAACACGGGACACAGTGGACAGAGTACCCTTCGTTGTCCAGTACTTCCCCGGAGCGGAGAAGCTACGGCATCTCCTCCGGAGCCTTCAACATGTCATTGATGAAGACGAACATCTCGCCAAGGCCATCCCCACACCCCCACTTCTTGCCTTCAAACAACCGCACAACCTCAAACAGACCATTGTCCGCAGCAAACTACCCAGCCTTCAGGAGAACAGTGACCAAGACACCACACAACCCTGCCACAGCAACCTCTGCAAGACGTGCCGGATCATCGACACAGATGCCATCATCTCACGTGAGAACACCATCCACCAGGTACACGGTACATACTCTTGCAACTCGGCCAACGTTGTCTACCTGATACGCTGCAAGAAAGGATGTCCCGAGGCATGGTACATTGGGGAAACTATGCAGACGCTGCGACAACGGATGAATGAACACCGCTCGACAATCACCAGGCAAGACTGTTCTCTTCCTGTTGGGGAGCACTTCAGCGGTCACGGGCATTCGGCCTCTGATATTCGGGTAAGCGTTCTCCAAGGCGGCCTTCGCGACACACGACAGCGCAGAGTCGCGGAGCAGAAACTGATAGCCAGGTTCCGCACACACAAGGACGGCCTCAACCGGGATATTGGGTTTATGTCACACTATTTCACATAAATATTTCTGCTTTTTTCCTCCTGAGTCTTTATCATGCGATCCTAGAATCAGAATTTATGTCACACTATTTGTAACTCCCACAGTTGCGTGGACCTGCAGAGTTTCACTGGCTGTCTTGTCTGGAGACAATACACATCTTTTTAGCCTGTCTTGATGCTCTCTCCACTCCCATTGTTTTGTTTCTTAAAGACTGGATTAGTTGTAAGTATTCGCATTCCAACCATTATTCATGTAAATTGAGTCTGTGTCTTATAAGTTCTGTTTGTGAACAGAATTCCCACTCACCTGAAGAAGGGGCTCAGAGCCTCGAAAGCTTGTGTGGCTTTTGCTACCAAATAAACCTGTTGGACTTTAACCTGGTGTTGTTAAACTTCTTACTGTGAACACCACTAGTCACAGACCTCCAACTGGAAAAAGACCCCTCCACTGTTACCCTCTGTCTTCTATGGCTAAGCCAGTTCTCCACCCATCTAGCTAGCTCACCTTTTATCCCGTGAGATTTAACCTTTTGCACCAGCCTGCCATGAGGGACCTTGTCAAACGCTTTACTAAAATCCATGTAGACAACATCCACGGCCCTTCCTTCGTCAATCGTTTTTGTCACCTCCTCAAAAAACTCAACCAAATTTGTGAGGCATAACCTCCCTCGTACAAAACCATGCTGTCTATCGCTAATGAGATTATTCGGTTCTAAATGCGCATATATCCTATTTCTAAGAATCTTCTCCAACAACTTCCCCACCACGGACGTCAAGCTCACCGGCCTATAATTACCTGAGTTATCCTTGCTACCCTTCTTAAATACCGGCACCACATTTGCTATCCTCCAATCCTCTGGGACCTCACCTGTGTCCAGTGAAGAGACAAAGATTTCTGTTAGAGGCCCAGCGATTTCATCTCTCGCCGCCCTGAGGAGTCTAGGATAGATGCCATCCGGCCCTGGGGATTTGTCTGTCTTAATGTTTCCTAAAAAACCTAACACTTCCTCCCTTGTAATTGAGATTTTTTCTAACGGGTCAACACACCTCTCTGAGACACTGCCAGTCAACATGTCCCTCTCCTTTGTGAATACTGATGCAAAGTATTCGTTTAGGATCTCTCCTACTTCCTTTGGTTCTAAGCATAATTCCCCTCCTTTGTCCCCGAGAGGTCCGATTCTTTCCCTAACAACCCTCTTGTTCCTAACTCCCGGCATTTTAGCGTCAGGTATTCCAGGTCCAGGGAGCAGAAACTCACTACGTCTGGGCACCACGAGGTGTTGATCAAGAAGCAGACCTCCCGTAGTCTTGCCTGAGGCTGCTGTATGGTCCGTTCGATGGATTGAGAAGCCCTCTGGTTGTAGGGCACTGTCCGGTGAAGCAGGAATGAGCCATGTCTCCGTGAAACAGAGTACACAGCAATCCCTCAGTTCTCTTTGAAAAGTGAGTCTGGCTTTATGTTTGTCTCGTTTGGTTTCCAGAGAGTGGACATTTGCCAGGAGTAAGATGGGGAGGGGGGGAGCCTTGGGATCGCGTTGTTTCACACTCCCCTGCAGGCCTGCACATTTGTCTACACAGAGTGAGCAGGACAGGGGTTGGATACACTGGGAGTGTACGGGAAGGGATTTGGGTCCATTAGGATTGTGTTCAGTGGGAGTGAACGAGAAGGGAATTGGGTACACTGGGAGTGAATGGGAAGGGGATTGGGTACATTGGGAGTGAACGGGAAGGGGATTGGGTACACTGGGAGTGAATGGGATTGGGTACACTGGGAGTGAATGGGTTTGGGTACACTGGGAGTGAATGGGAAGGGGATTGGATACACTGGGAGTGAATGGGTTTGGGTACACTGGGAGTGAATGGGAAGGGGATTGGGTACACTGGGAGTGAATGGGAAGGGGATTGGGTACATTGGGAGTGAACGGGAAGGGGATTGGGTACACTGGGAGTGAATGGGAAGGGGATTGGGTACACTGGGAGTGAATGGGATTGGGTACACTGGGAGTGAACGGGAAGGGGATTGGGTACACTGGGAGTGAATGGGAAGGGGACTGGGTACACTGGGAGTGAATGGGAAGGGGATTGGGTACACTGGGAGTGAATGGGATTGGGTACACTGGGAGTGAACGGGAAGGGGATTGGGTACACTGGGAGTGAATGGGATTGGGTACACTGGGAGTGAATGGGATTGGGTACACTGGGAGTGAACGGGAATGGGATTGGATACACTGGGAGTGAATGGGTTTGGGTACACTGGGAGTGAACGGGAAGGGGATTGGGTACACTGGGAGTGAATGGGATTGGGTACACTGGGAGTGAATGGGATTGGGTACACTGGGAGTGAACGGGAAGGGGATTGGGTACACTGGGAGTGAATGGGATTGGGTACACTGGGAGTGAATGGGATTGGGTACACTGGGAGTGAATGGGTTTGGGTACACTGGGAGTGAATGGGAAGGGGATTGGGTACACTGGGAGTGAATGGGTTTGGGTACACTGGGAGTGAATGGGTTTGGGTACACTGGGAGTGAATGGGAAGGGGATTGGGTACACTGGGAGTGAATGGGATTGGGTACACTGGGACTGAATGGGTTTGGGTACACTGGGACTGAATGGGAAGGGGATTGGATACACTGGCGGATGGTTGTTGTCTTTGGGCCCGAGGCAGGTGGTCTTTGTGAGACTGTGGTAGCTGAGAGAGTGAGGAGATACAATCAAACCTTGTGTCTGCTTTACCCTCAGCCCCCAAGAAGTGTAGTTCTGCCTTCGAGGAACCTGCCAAAGAGGAACAGGAGACGCCCAGCAAGACCACCCCATCGGAGACCCCCAGCAAGCCCACCCCATCGGAGACTCCCAGCAAGAGCTCAACCAGCAGGTACAGGGGGAGCGCAGAGGGCAGCCAAAGAGGCCCTCAGTCAGCAGATTGGGACGGGGGGGGGAAAGGGAGATAAACAAGGTGTGGAGTTCAATACTGTGGGAGTGTGTGAGGGCGCGATGTACAATACTGTGGGCGTGTGTGAGGGCGCGATGTACAATACTGTGGGAGTGTGTGAGGGCGCGATGTACAATACTGTGGGAGTGTGTGAGGGCGCGATGTACAATACTGTGGGAGTGTGTGAGGGCGCGATGTACAATACTGTGGGAGTGTGTGAGGGCGCGATGTACAGTACTGTGGGAGTGTGTGAGGGTGCGATGTACAATACTGTGGGCGTGTGTGAGGGTGCGATGTACAATACTGTGGGAGTGTGTGAGGGCGCGATGTACAATACTGTGGGAGTGTGTGAGGGCGTGGAGTTCAATACTGTTGCAAGGTTGAGTAGGGTTATTGTAGATTGGGAGGTCGGATGTTCAAATTTGGTGTGTGTAAGGATGGTAAATGCTGGGGGGAGAGCTTGGCCTGGGCCCTTTAAAAGGTGCTGCTGTTTCTGTGCTCACGAGAGTTAAAAAAGTGCAAGTATACAGAGAGCCCAAACTGAAACATTTGTATTGAAAGGCCAAGGAGCAGTGTTACCAAGACAACAGGCTTTTCAATTTAGCCAATCAATTGAATTAGACACTTAGATATGAAGAATCTCTTAAATTTAAATCTGATGGTTTTGACAACCCAGGACCAATCCTGTTGTAAGGATACTGATATGTCTTCACGGGTATAAATCAAGGGGACAGTGGGACAAAGAAGTAGAGCAACTGCCACCTGCCAGAGCTAACAGCTCTCAACTTTCGAGAGAGAGGGAGAATCGCTGGCTCTCATAGCTTCATCTGTGTCTTAGAGAAAGCACCATCTAGATAGTAAAGATACCAAAGAAGAAAGAAGTTCCAGACACAAGAATCAACAGAGAAGGCTCAGAATATTCCAGAAGACACAAAACCTGGTTGTAATTTAGAGAGTGACTAAATTCTATTTTGTTAATGAGTGGGAATTGTGTTTATTGGAACAGCGTCCCATTAGAATCTTGTTTTATTCAGGAGTAAATACAAATACAAATGGTTGTGGGACAGCACTTTGGAGATAGTGACTACAATTCGGTGTCTTTTGTTATTGCAATGGAGAGAGATAGGCCGTACGGCAGGGCAAGGTTTACAATTGGGGGAGAGGTAATTATGATGCGATGAGTCAAGAATTAGGGGGCATAAGTTGGGAACAGAAACTGTCAGAGAAAGGAACTAATGAAAAGTGGAACTTTTTCAAGGAACAAATACTGGGTGTCCTTGATAGGTATGTCCCTGTCAGGCAGGGAGGAAATGGCCGAGTGAGGGAACCATGGTTCACGAAAGAGGTGGAATGTCTTGTGAAAAGGAAGAGGGAAGCTTATGTAGGGATGAGGAAACAAGGTTCCGATGGCTCGATTGAGGGTCACAAGTTAGCAAGGAATGAGCTGAAAAAGGGGCTTAGGAGAGCAAGGAGGGGACATGAGAAGTCCTTGGCGGGTCGGATCAAGGAAAACCCCAAGGCTTTTTATTCTTATGTGAGGAATAAAAGAATGACCAGGGTGAGGTTACGGCCGGTCAAGGACAGTAGTGGGAACTTGTGTATGGAGTCAGTAGAGATAGGCGAGGTGATGAATGCATACTTTTCTTCAGTGTTCACCAAGGAGAGGGGCCATGTTTTTGAGGAAGAGAAGGTGTTACAGGCTAATAGGCTGGAGGAAATAGATGTTCGGAGGGAGGATGTCCTGGCAGTTTTGAATAAACTGAAGGTCGATAAGTCCCCTGGGCCTGATGAAATGTATCCTAGGATTCTTTGGGAGACAAGGGATGGGATTGCAGAGCCTTTGGCTTTGATCTTTGGGTCCTCGCTGTTCACGGGGATGGTGCCAGAGGACTGGGGAATGGCGAATGTTGTTCCTCTGTTTAAGAAAGGGAATAGAAATGACCCTGGTAATTATAGACCGGTTAGTCTTACTTCGGTGGTTGGTAAATTGATGGAAAAGGTCCTTAGGGATGGGATGTACGACCATTTAGAAAGATGCGGATTAATCCGGGATAGTCAGCACGGATTCGTGAAGGGCAAGTCGTGCCTCACAAATTTGATTGAATTTTTTGAGGAGGTAACTAAGTGTGTTGATGAAGGTAGGGCAGTTGATGTCATATACATGGATTTTAGTAAGGCGTTTGATAAGGTCCCCCATGGTCGGCTTATGATGAAAGTGAGGAGGTGTGGGATAGAGGGAAAGTTGGCCGATTGGATAGGTAACTGGCTGTCTGATCGAAGACAGAGGGTGGTGGTGGATGGAAAATTTTCGGATTGGAGGCAGGTTGCTAGCGGAGTGCCACAGGGGTCAGTGCTTGGTCCTCTGCTCTTTGTGATTTTTATTAATGACTTAGAGGAGGGGGCTGAAGGGTGGATCAGTAAATTTGCAGATGACACCAAGATTGGTGGAGTAGTGGATGAGGTGGAGGGCTGTTGTAGGCTGCAAAGAGACATAGATAGGATGCAAAGCTGGGCTGAAAAATGGCAAATGGAGCTTAACCCTGATAAATGTGAGGTGATTCATTTTGGTAGGACTAATTTAAATGTGGATTACAGGGTCAAAGGTAGGGTTCTGAAGACTGTGGAGGAACAGAGAGATCTTGGGGTTCATATCCATAGATCTCTAAAGGTTGCCACTCAAGTGGATAGAGCTGTGAAGAAGGCCGATAGTGTGTTAGCTTTTATTAACAGGGGGTTGGAGTTTAAGAGCTGTGTGGTTATGCTGCAACTGTACAGGACCTTGGTGAGACCACATTTGGAATATTGTGTGCAGTTCTGGTCACCTCACTATAAGAAGGATGTGGAAGTGCTGGAAAGAGTGCAGAGGAGATTTACCAGGATGCTGCCTGGTTTGGAGGGTAGGTCTTATGAGGAAAGGTTGAGGGAGCTAGGGCTGTTCTCTCTGGAGCGGAGGAGGCTGAGGGGAGACTTAATAGAGGTTTATAAAATGATGAAGGTGATAGATAGAGTGAACGTTCAAAGACTATTTCCTCGGGTGGATGGAGCTATTACAAGGGGGCATAACTATAGGGTTTGTGCTGGGAGATATAGGAAGGATATCAGAGGTAGGTTCTTTACGCAGAGAGTGGTTGGGGTGTGGAATGGACTGCCTGCAGTGATAGTGGAGTCAGACACTTTAGGAACATTTAAGTGGTTATTGGATAGGCACATGGAGCACACCAGGATGATAGGGAGTGGGATAGCTTGATCTTGGTTTCAGATAAAGCTCGGCACAACCTCGTGGGCCGAAGGGCCTGTTCTGTGCTATACTGTTCCATGTTCTAGTAGTTAATAGTTAGAAGGGATTTATTTGGTTTGTTAATAGTTTAGTTAATTAGCTCACAGTCAGGTAGATAAATAAATTGTTCTGTGTTGATTTTAGAGCGTGTGTTTGGGATTTATTTTGTATTTAACACTAGGAGTTGCTGAAGAGCAGGTCACTCCACTTCTCTCACACTTTTTACAGATTATAGGGCCAGGTACTCCTCTTTGCATGTTTCAGTGTTAGTTCTCAGAGGAGGGGGGGGGGATCCACCTCCGCTTTATAACAGATTGGGGGCTCGAGTCCAGGATTTGAACAGTCCTGCATCTCTAAATAAAGCTCAAGTAAGAAGTGGAAAATCTGTTTAATTTCAGTGGGTTGTTGTCGGTTAAATCAGAAGTGTGGAAATGGCTTTTAGCATTGCTAAAGAGGTTCCGGGGTCGAAGAGGTTCTGGGGGTCGAAGAGGCTTAGCATTGCTAAAGAGGTTCTGGGGGTCGAAGAGGCTTAGCATTGCTAAAGAGGTTCCGGGGTCGAAGAGGTTCTGGGGGTCGAAGAGGCTTAGCATTGCTAAAGAGGTTCCGGGGTCGAAGAGGTTCTGGGGGTCGAAGAGGCTTACCAAATTTTGCCAAGAAAGTTTAGAAAGACAGAAAAATATGCCACTTGTAGAATTGGCAAACCGGCTGAAGTTGGGTTTAACGGGGAATAATAAGAAAGTTGAGATTGTAACAGAGATAGCGAGCATTTTGTGTATCAGAGAAACAGTCAAGTACAGTGGAGTTAGAAAAAATTAAATTGCAATGAGACAATAGGAGTTAGAAAGTGAACTTAAAAGGCAGGAGACGGAGAGAAGAAAGAGAAAAGGAGAGGAAGACCCGAGCAGAAGATAAAGAAAGGGAAAGATTATTTGTGTTGGAAAAGATGAAGTTGGAACTTGAAGCAAAAAGACTTGAAATGACAGAAGTTGAAGTGATGATGGGCAAACTGATCATAGCCCAGTGCCTGTTAGGGATAGAAACAAATATGCCCAAACATTCCCAAAATTGGATGAAAAAGATGCAGAAGCCTTTTTCATTTCCTTTGAGAAATTGGCGATACAGATGAACTGGCCAGAGGAAGTGTGGATAATGTTAATTCAGACCAAGCTTTTTTTATTCATTCATGGGACATGGGCGTCGCTGGCTGGTCAGCATTTATTGCCCATCCCTAGTTGCCCTTGAGAAGGTGGTGGTGAGCTGCCTTCTTGAATCGCTGCAGTCCACGTGCTGTGGGTTGACCCACAATGCCCTTAGGGAAGGAATTCCAGGATTTTGACCCAGCGACTGCGAAGGAACGGCCGATATATTTCCAAGTCAGGATGGTGAGTGGCTTGGAGGGGAACTTGCAGGTGGTGGTGTTCCCATGTATCTGTTGCCCTTGTCCTTCTAGATGGAAGTGGTCGTGGGTTTGGAAGGTGCTGTCTAAGGATCGTTGGTGAATTGCTGCAGTGCATCTTGTGGATAGTACACACTGCTGCTACTGAGCGTCGGTGGTGGAGGGAGTGAATGTTTGTAGATGTGGTGCCAATCAAGTGGGGCTGCTTTGTCCTGGAAGGTGTCGAGCTTCTTGTGTTGTTGGAGCTGCACCCATCCAGGCAATTGGGGAGTATTCCATCACACTCCTGACTTATGCTTTGGAGAGTCAAGAGGTGAGTTACTCACCACAGAATTCCTAGCCTCTGACCTGTTTTTGTAGCCACTGTGTTTATGTGATGGGCCCAGTTGAGTTTCCCCAAGGATGTTGACAGGGGGGGATTCAGTGATGGTTACACCATTGAATGTCAAGGGCTGTGGTTAGTGTCCCTTATTGATGATGGTCACTGCCTGGCATTTGTGTGGCACGAATGTTACTGCCATTTGTCAGCCCGAGCCTGGATATTGTCCAGATCTTGCTGCATTTGAACATGGACTGCTTCAGTATCTGAGGAGTCACGAATGGTGCTGAACATTGTGCAATCATCAACGAACATCCCCACTTCTGACCTCATGATGGAGGGAAGGTCATTGATGAAGCAGCTGAAGATTGTTGGGCCTAGGACACTACCCTGAGGGACTCCTGCAGAGATGTCCTGGAGCTGAGATGTCTGAGCCTCCACAACCATCAGAACCATCTTCCTATGTATCAGGTACGACTCGAACCAGCGGAGAGTTTTTCCCCTGATACCCATTGATTCCAGTTTTGCGAGGGCTTCTTGATGCCACACTAGGTCGAATACGGCCTTTATGTCAAGTTGGTAGGCAGGGTATTGGTGTTTGCAGTACTGTCGGGGGAGGTGTCAGGAGAATATGAAGTAAAAAAGGTTATTTTGAGTGCCTACGAATTGATACCAAAAGCATATAAAGAATGGTTCAGAAAGATCAGACAGAAGCCAGGTCAATTTGAAAGAATTGAGCAGAGCAACTTCGATAGATGGGTGAGAGCATTAAAGATAGAAAAGACATATGAAGCCATTAGAGATATTATTCTGCTGGAGGAGTTTAAAAACTCACTTCCAGAAGTGATAACTCATGTTGAGGAACAGAGTTAAAACAGCAAGAAGAGCTGCAGAGATGGCGGATGAATACACATTAATGTATAAATTGAAGCCGAGCTTCCGACAGCAATTTCACTCCCTGAGGGATAGAAAGTGAGAGAGAGGGAGGTCCTTCAATGAAAAACAAAATGGGAGCTCACACTGGGAACAGTTTAACACACGTGAAAAAATAAACCCGAGAGGGTGGAAAAGAGGTGAAAGAGCAGGTGTTTTCACTGTGGTAAGGTGGGACCATAACGTCACAATGCTGGGGGCTTAAAGAAAGGCCCTGGGAAAAAGGATGTGGTAAACATAACATAAGAAATAGGAGCAGGAGTAGGCCATCTGGCCCTTCGAGCCTGCCCCGCCATTCAACAAGATCATGGCTGATCTGAAGCGAATCAGTTCCACTTACCCGCCTGCTCCCCATATCCCCTAATTCCCTTATCGATCAGAAAACTATCTACCCGTGATTTAAACATATTCAACGAGGAAGCCTCCACCACTTCAATGGGCAGAGAATTTCAGAGATTCACTACCCTCTGAGAGAAGAAGTTCCCCCTCAACTCTGTTCTGAACCGGCCCCCCCTTATTTTGAGGCTGTTCTCTCTAGTTCTGGTTTCCCTTCTAAGTGGAAAGAATCTCTCCACCTCTACCCTATCCAGCCCCTTCATTATCTTATATGTCTCTATAAGATCACCCCTCATCCTTCTAAACTCCAACGAGTACAGACCCAATCTGTTTAATCTCTCCTCATAAGCTACACCCCTCATCTCCGGTATCAACCTGGTGAACCTTCTCTGCACTCCCTCCAAGGCCAATATATCCTTTCGCAAATAAGGGGACCAAAACTGCACACAGTACTCCAGTTGCGGCCTCACCAGTGCCTTGTACAGTTGCAGCAAGACCTCCCTGCTTTTATATTCTATCCCCCTCGCGATAAAGGCCAACATTCCATTCGCCTTCTTGATCACCTGCTGCACCTGCAGACTGAGTTTTTGCGATTCGTGCACAAGGACCCCCAGGTCCCTCTGCACAGTCGCACGATGTAATTTTTCTCCATTTAAATAATATTCCAATTTACTATTATTTCTTCCAAAGTGGATAACCTCACATTTGCTAACGTTATATTCCATCTGCCAGATCCTCGCCCACTCGCTCAGCCTATCCAAATCTCTCTGCAGACTTTCCGCATCCTCCACGCAATTCGCTTTCCCACTCAAAGGTGCTCAACCAGTGGGATTAGTGAAAATAGTGAAGGAAATCCCGAGAGAAGCCAAGGAGTTGAAGGTGTTCAATACCGACAGAGCAGTGTTCTCGGATCAACCTGTATCTGGGGTCACCATTGCAGATGTCACAGCAGCTTTCTCCAAGGTCAATCCATGGAAAGCAACTGGCCTGGAAGGGGTACCCGGACGTGCACTCAGATCCTGCGTGGATCAGTTGGCGGGGGTATTCATAGACATCTTCAACCTCTCTTTACAACAATCTGAGGTCCCTATCTGCTTCAAGAAGACGACCATCATCCCGGTACCTCAGAAAAACCAAGCAGCCTTAATGACTATTGTCCGGTGGCTCTGACATCCATCATTATGAAGTGTTTCGAAAGGTTAGTCACGGCACAAATCAGTTCCAGCCTCCCGGACTACCAGGATCCACTACAGTTTACCTGCCGCCGCAACAGGTCCACAGCAGACACCATCTCCCTGGCCCTGCACTCAATCCTGGAACACCAAGATAGCAAGGACACCTGTGTCAGACTCCTATTTATAGACTACAGCTCAGCCTTCAACACTATTACTCATCTCCAAACTCTGTGGCCTGGACCTCAGCACCTCCCTCTGTGACTCGATCCTGAACTTCCTAACTCACAGACCACAATCAATAAGGATCGGCAACAACAACATCTCCACGATCACCCTCAATACCGGTGCCCCACAAGGCTGTGTTCACGGCCTCCTACAATACTCAGTAAGTAATCTCACAACACCAGGTTAAAGTCCAACAGGTTCATTTAGTAAAGCAAGCCACAAACTTTCGGAGCGCTGCCCCTTCATCGGGTGAGTGACTCACCTGATGAAGGGGCAACGCTCCGAAAGCTTGTGCTACCAAATAAACCTGTTGGACTTTAACCTGGTGTTGTGAGACTACTTACTGTGCCCACCCCAGTATAACGTTAGCAACTCCACATCATCCTACTATACTCCTTATACACCAGTGACTGTGTGGCCAAATTCCCCTCCAATTCAATTTTCAAGTTTGCTGACGACACCACCGTAGTGGGTCAGATCTCAAACAATGACGAGACAGAGTACAGGAATGAGATAGAGAATCTGGTGAACTGGTGCAGCAACAATAATCTCTCCCTCAATGTCAATAAAACGAAGGAGATTGTCATTGACTTCAGGAAACATAAAGGAGAACATGCCCCTGTCTACATCAATGGGAACGAAGTAGAAAGGGTTGAGAGCTTCAATTATTTAGGTGTCCAGATCACCAACAACCTGTCCTGGTCCCCCCATGCTGACACCATAGTTAAGAAAGCCCACTAACACCTCTACTTTCTCAGAAGACTAAGGAAATTTGGCATGTCCGCTACGACTCTCCAACTTTTACAGATGCATCATAGAAAGCATTCTTTCTGGTTGTATCACAGCTTGGTCTGGGCTCCTGCTCTGCCCAAGACAGCAAGGAACTACAAAAGGTCGTGAAAGTAGCCCAGTCCATCACGCAAACCAGCCTCCCATCCATTGACTCTGTCTACACTTCCCGCTGCCTCGGCAAAGCAGCCAGCATATTCAAGGGCCCCACACACCCCGGACATTCTCTCTTCCACCTTCTTCCATCGGGAAAAAGATACAAAAGTCTGAGGTCACGTACCAACCGACTCAAGAACAACTTCTTCCCTGCTGCTGTCAGACTTTTGAATGGACCTACCTTGTATTAAGTTGATCTTTCTGTACACCCGAGCTATGACTGTAACACTACATTCTGCACTCTCTCCTTTCCTACTCTATGAATATTATGCTTTGTCTGTATAGCGCATAAGAAACAATACTTTTCACTGTGTCCCAATACATGTGACAATAAATTAAATCAATACCGACAAGGAGAGGGGGAGCAATGTTCAGTATTTGTGCACGAGTGTGACTTACGTGGACAATTCTTCTTGCAGATTCTTCGATTCCTCCAAACTAAAGTCAGTGCCTGAGCCGACAGCCGTTTACAATCCTTTCCAAATCTGCATACCATCCGGTTACGGACGCCTGCTGGAGTCAAGGTCAGAGGTGAGGATTGTAGCCGCAGTGTAACACAGCAGCCAGTGAACATCAGCCGCTGATAGCAATGTCTTCTCTCTCTCCCCACAGGGTCCCATATTTGGCAGTCGCTCACACCTTCGAGAAAATCGAGGAAGAGTCTGCTCGGTAAAACTAATTAATTCCTCTGCCCCTCTTTCCTTCCTGGAGCACTGAACCCCGTCACTGGAGAGGCGGGAGGGGGGTGGGCAGTTTCCAGGGTAACTGAATCCCTTCACTGGGGGGGGAGTGGTATCCATGGGACACTGAACCCCTTCACTGGGGGGGGGGGGGGGAGAGTGGTCTCCAGGGTAACTGAACCCCTTCACTGGGGGGAGTGGTATCCATGGGACACTGAACGCCTTCACTGGGGGGGGGGAGTGGTATCCAGGGGACACTGAACCCCTTCACTGGGGGGGGGGGGGGGGGGGGGGAGTGGTCTCCAGGGTAACTGAACCCCTTCACTGGGGGGGGGGGGGGGGGGAGTGGTCTCCAGGGTAACTGAACCCCTTCACTGGGGGGAGAGGTCTCCAGGGTAACTGAAACCCTTCTCTTGGGGGGAGGGTATCCAGGGTAACTGAACCCCTTCACTGGGGGGGGGGGGGGGGGGGGGGGAGTGGTCTCCAGGGTAACTGAACCCCTTCACTGGGGGTGGGGGGAGTGGTCTCCAGGGTAACTGAACCCCTTCACTGGGGGGGGGAGTGGTCTCCAGGGTAACTGAACCCCTTCACTGGGGGGGGGGGGGGGGAGTGGTCTCCAGGGTAACTGAACCCCTTCACTGGGGGGAGGGTCTCCAGGGTAACTGAACCCCTTCTCTTGGGGGGGAGCGGTCTCCAGGGTAACTGAACCCCTTCTCTTGGGGGGGAGGGTCTCCAGGGTAACTGAACCCCTTCACTGGGGGGTGTTGCTGGGCTGGGTGATCTCCAGGGTATCCCTCGCCCCCTCGCTGGGAGTGGGAGATGTTTAAGATGTGTTTTTGTTTGCTTTCTCCACACTCAGATTGAAGAACATTAAGACACTGAGTAACCTGTATCGCTCGGTCATTGCCCTCACTCCAGGTGACCTCCTCCCCTGTATCTACCTGTGTTTGAACCAGCTGGGACCTGCCTACGAGGGCTTGGAGCTGGGGGTTGGGGAGACAGTGCTGATGAAAGCTGTAGCTCAAGCGACAGGTGAACTTTGGGGAGTGGAGGGGGGGTGGGTGGGTGGGGGGATGTGCATTCTGTGGCTGCTCGTGGTGTGGGGGGGGGTAATGCGGTGGTAACACTGGTCACACTGAGGGCTTCTCGCCTGTCGCAGTCCCTCTTGTATCCCTGTGCCTCCCCCATCACCCTCACCGTCCCTCCCCCATCACCCTCACCGTCCCTCCCCCATCACCCTCACCGTCCCTCCCCCAACACCCTCACCGTCCCTCCCATCACCCTCACCGTCCCTCCCCCATCACCCTCACCGTCCCTCCCCCATCACCCTCACCGTCCCTCCCCTCCCACATTGTACCACTCTCTCTGTACCTCTCTGTTCCTTCTCTCCCCCTCCCTCTCTCTCCCTCCCCCCTCCCTCTCTCTCCCTCCCCCCTCCCTCTCTCTCCCTCCCCCCTCCCTCTCTCTCCCTCTCCCCTCCCTCTCTCTCCCTCTCCCCTCCCTCTCTCTCCCTCCCCCCTCCCTCTCTCTCCCCTCCCCCCCTCCCTCCTCTCTCC